>NW_026698806.1:0-54323 GCF_030435755.1 Ochotona princeps | reverse complement strand
CACCAATATTTGCGTCTAGAGCCTTTGCATTGAGGGCTATCTGAAAACGGCTGTGGCGCTGAAGTTGCCTGTGAATGTGGAGTTGGTGGCATGTGAAACCCGCATGTGGAGCATTCATTTGTGTGGGATGCTCTACCAGGTTCATTCCTAGATAATGCACTCAGAGGGCACTAAGCATAGAGTGTGAAAACTGAGTTTCCTTGAGAGCTGCTTGGAAGCCTGATGGTGTGTGAAGTTAGTGAGTCAAATGGAGTTGTTCTCCCACAAGAACCACTCAGCTGATCCTTCTTCAATATGCCCTTCACCAACGTGCATTGTTTCCTTGATTGAACTACCTCTCACACCAATATTTGCGTCTAGAGCATTTGCATTGAGGGCTATCTGAAAACGGCTGTGGCCCTGAAGTTGCCTGTGAATGTGGAGTTGGTGGCATGTGAAACCCGCATGTGGAGCATTCGTTTCTGTGGGATGCTGACCAAGCTTCATTTCAGTCCTAGGCACTCAAAGGGCACTAAGCATAGAGTGTGAAAACTGAGTTTCCTTGAGAGCTGCTTGGATGCCTGATGGTGTGTGAAGTTAATGAGCCAAATGGAGTTGTTCTCCACAATAACCACTCGGCTGATCCTTCTTCAATATGCCCTTCACCAACATGCAGTGTTTCCTTGATTGAATTAGCTCTCACACCAATATTTAAGTCTAGAGCCTTTGCATTGAGGGCTATCTGAAAACGGCTGTGGCGCTGCAGTTGTCTGTGAATGTGGAGTTGGTGGCATGTGAAAACCCGCATGTGGAGCATTCGTTTGTGTGGGATGCTCTACCAGGTTCATTCCTAGATAATGCACTCATAGGGCACTAAGCATAGAGTGTGAAAACTGAGTTTCCTTGAGAGCTGCTTGGAAGCCTGATGGTGTGTGAAGATAGTGAGCCAAATGGAGTTGTTCTCCCACACAGAACCACTCGGCTGATCCTTCTTCAATATGCCCTTCACCAACATGCAGTGTTTCCTTGATTGAATTAGCTCTCACACCAATATTTGCGTCTAGAGCCTTTGCATTGAGGGCTATCTGAAAACGGCTGTGGCGCTGAAGTTGCCTGTGAATGTGGAGTTGGTGGCATGTGAAACCCGCATGTGGAGCATTCGTTTGTGTGGGATGCTCTACCAGGTTCATTCCTAGATAATGCACTCAAAGGGCACTAAGCATAGAGTGTGAAAACTGAGTTTCCTTGAGAGCTGCTTGGAAGCCTGATGGTGTGTGAAGTAGGTGAGCCAAATGGAGTTGTTCTCCCACCAAGAACCACTCGGCTGATCCTTCTTCAATATGCCCTTCACCAACATGCAGTGTTTCCTTGATTGAATTAGCTCTCACACCAATATTTGCGTCTAGAGCCTTTGCATTGAGGGCTATCTGAAAACGGCTATGGCGCTGAAGTTGCCTGTGAATGTGGAGTTGGTGGCATGTGAAACCCGCATGTGGAGCATTCGTTTGTGTGGGATGCTCTACCAGGTTCATTCCTAGATAATGCACTTAACGGGCACTAAGCATAGAGTGTGAAAACTGAGTTTCCTTGAGAGCTGCTTGGAAGCCTGATGGTGTGTGAAGTTAATGAGCCAAATGGAGTTGTTCTCCCACAAGAACCACTCGGCTGATCCTTCTTCAATATGCCCTTCACCAACATGCATTGCTTCCTTGATTGAATTAGCTCTCACACCAATATTTGCGTCTAGAGCCTTTGCATTGAGGGCTATCTGAAAATGGCTGTGGCGCTGAAGTTGCCTGTGAATGTGGAGTTGGTGGCATGTGAAACCCGCATGTGGAGCATTCGTTTGTGTGGGATGCTCTACCAGGTTCATTCCTAGATAATGCACTCAAAGGGCACTAAGCATAGAGTGTGAAAACTGAGTTTCCTTGAGAGCTGCTTGGAAGCCTGATGGTGTGTGAAGTAGGTGAGCCAAATGGAGTTGTTCTCCCACAAGAACCACTCGGCTGATCCTTCTTCAATATGCCCTTCACCAAGATGCATTGTTTCCTTGATTGAATTAGCTCTCACACCAATATTTGCGTCTAGAGCCTTTGCATTGAGGGCTATCTGAAAATGGCTGTGGCGCTGAAGTTGCCTGTGAATGTGGAGTTGGTGACATGTGAAACCCTCATGTGGAGCATTCGTTTGTGTGGGATGCTGTACCGGGTTCATTCCTAGATAATGCACTCAGAGGGCACTAAGCATAGAGTGTGAAAACTGAGTTTCCTTGAGAGCTGCTTGGAAGCCTGATGGTGTGTGAAGTTAGTGAGCCAAATGGAGTTGTTCTCCCACAAGAACCACTCGGCTGATCCTTCTTCAATATGCCCTTCACCAACATGCATTGTTTCCTTGATTGAATTAGCTCTCACACCAATATTTGCGTCTAGAGCCTTTGCATTGAGGGCTATCTGAAAACGGCTGTGGCGCTGAAGTTGTCTGTGAATGTGGAGTTGGTGGCATGTGAAACCCGCATGTGGAGCATTCGTTTGTGTTGGATGCTCTACCAGGTTCATTCCTAGATAATGCACTCAAAGGGCACTAGGAATAGAGTGTGAAAACTGAGTTTCCTTGAGAGCTGCTTGGAAGCCTGATGGTGTGTGAAGTTAGTGAGCCAAATGGAGTTGTTCTCCCACAAGAACCACTCGGCTGATCCTTCTTCAATATGCCCTTCACCAACATGCAGTGTTTCCTTGATTGAATTAGCTCTCACACACCAATATTTGCGTCTAGAGCCTTTGAATTGAGGGCTATCTGAAAACGGCTGTGGCGCTGAAGTTGCCTGTGAATGTGGAGTTGGTGGCATGTGAAACCCGCATGTGGAGCATTCGTTTGTGTGGAATGCTGACCAAGCTTCATTTCAGTCCTAGGCACTCAAAGGGCACTAAGCATAGAGTGTGAAAACTGAGTTTCCTTGAGAGCTGCTTGGAAGCCTGATGGTGTGTGAAGTTAGTGAGCCAAATGGAGTTGTTCTCACCACAAGAACCACTCGGCTGATCCTTCTTCAATATGCCCTTCACCAACACGCAGTGTTTCCTTGATTGAATTAGCTCTCACACCAATATTTGCGTCTAGAGCCTTTGCATTGAGGGCTATCTGAAAACGGCTGTGGCGCTGAAGTAGTCTGTGAATGTGGAGTTGGTGGCATGTGAAACCCGCATGTGGAGCACTCGTTTGTGTGGGATGCTCTACCAGGTTCATTCGTAGATAATGCACTCAAAGGGCACTAAGCATAGAGTGTGAAAACTGAGTATCCTTGAGAGCTGCTTGGAAGCCTGATGGTGTGTGAAGTTAGTGAGCCAAATGGAGTTGTTCTCCCACAAGAACCACTCGGCTGATCCTTTTTCAATATGCCATTCACCAACATGCATTGTTTCCTTGATTGAATTAGCTCTCACAACCAATATTTGCGTCTAGAGCCTTTGCATTGAGGGCTATCTGAAAATGGCTGTGGCGCTGAAGTTGCCTGTGAATGTGGAGTTGGTGGCATGTGAAACCCGCATGTGGAGCATTCGTTTGTGTGGAATGCTGACCAAGCTTCATTTCAGTCCTAAGCACTCAAAGAGCACTAAGCATAGAGTGTGAAAACTGAGTTTCCTTGAGAGCTGCTTGGAAGCATGATGGTGTGTGAAGTTAATGAGCCAAATGGAGTTGTTCTCCCACAAGAACCACTCGGCTGATCCTTCTTCAATATGCCCTTCACCATCATGCAGTGTTTCCTTGATTGAATTAGCTCTCACAACAATATTTGCGTCTAGAGCCTTTGCATTGAGGGCTATCTGAAAATGCATGTGGCCCTGAAGTTGCCTGTGAATGTGGAGTTGGTGACATGTGAAACCCGCATGTGGAGCATTCGTTTGTGTGGGATGCTGTACCGGTTAATTCCTAGATAATGCACTCAAAGGGCACTAAGCATAGAGTGTGAAAACTGAGTTTCCTTGAGAGCTGCTTGGAAGCCTGATGGTGTGTGAAGTTAGTGAGTCAAATGGAGTTGTTCTCCCACAAGAACCACTCAGCTGATCCTTCTTCTATATGCCCTTCACCAACATGCATTGTTTCCTTGATTGAATTAGCTCTCACACCAATATTTGCGTCTAGAGCCTTTGCATTGAGGGCTATCTGAAAATGGCTGTGGTGCTGAAGTTGCCTGTGAATGTGGAGTTGGTGGCATGTGAAACCCGCATGTGGAGCATTCGTTTGTGTGGGATGCTCTACCAGGTTCATTCCTAGATAATGCACTCAAAGGGCACTAAGCATAGAGTGTGAAAACTGAGTTTCCTTGAGAGCTGCTTGGAAGCCTGATGGTGTGTGAAGTTAGTGAGCCAAATGGAGTTGTTCTCCCACAAGAATCACTTGGCTGATCCTTCTGCAATATGCCCTTCACCAACATGCAGTGTTTCCTTGATTGAATTAGCTCTCACACCAATATTTGCGTTCTAGAGCTTTGCATTGAGGGCTGTATGAAAACGGCTTTGGTGCTGAAGTTGCCTGTGAATGTGGGGTTGGTGGCATGTGAAACCCGCATGTGGAGCATTCGTTTGTGTGGCATGCTCTCCAAGCTTCATTTCAGTCCAAGGCACTCAAAGGGCACTAAGCATAGAGTGTGAAAACTGAGTTTCCTTGAGAGCTGCTTGGAAGCCTGATGGTGTGTGAAGTTAGTGAGCCAAATGGAGTTGTTCTCCCACAAGAACTACTCGGCTGATCCTTCTTCAATATGCCCTTCACCATCATGCAGTGTTTCCTTGATTGAATTAGCTCTCACACCAATATTTGTGTCTAGAGCCTTTGCATTGAGGGCTATCTGAAAACGGCTATGGCGCTGAAGTTGCCTGTGAATGTGGAGTTGGTGGCATGTGAAACCCGCATGTGGAGCATTCGTTTGTGTGGGATGCTCTACCAGGTTCATTCCTAGATAATGCACTCTAAGGGCACAAAGCATAGAGTGTGAAAACTGAGTTTCCTTGAGAGCTGCTTGGAAGCCTGATGGTGTGTGAAGTTAGTGAGTCAAATGGAGTTGTTCTCCCCACAAGAACCACTCGGCTGATCCTTCTTCAATATGCCCTTCACCAACATGCAGTGTTTCCTTGATTGAATTAGCTCTCACACCAATATTTGCGTCTAGAGCCTTTGCATTGAGGGCTATCTGAAAACGGCTGTGGCGCTGAAGTTGCCTGTGAATGTGGAGTTGTTGGCATGTGAAACCCGCATGTGGAGCATTCGTTTTGTGTGGATGCTCTACCAGGTTCATTCCTAGATAATGCACTCAAAGGGCACTGAGCATAGAGTGTGAAAACTGAGTTTCCTTGAGAGCTGCTTGGAAGCCTGATGGTGTGTGAAGTTAGTGAGGCAAATGGAGTTGTTCTCCCACAAGAACCACTCAGCTGATCCTTCTTCAATATGCCCTTCACCAACATGCAGTGTTTCCTTGATTGAATTAGCTCTCACACCAAAATTTGCGTCTAGAGCCTTTGCATTGAGGGCTATCTGAAAACGGCTGTGGCGCTGAAGTTGCCTGTGAATGTGGAGTTGGTGGCATGTGAAACCCGCATGTGGAGCATTCGTTTGTGTGGGATGCTCTACCAGGTTCATTCCTAGATAATACACTCAAAGGGCACTGAACATAGAGTGTGAAAACTGAGTTTCCTTGAGAGCTGCTTGGAAGCCTGATGGTGTGTGAAGTTAGTGAGTCAAATGGAGTTGTTCTCCCACAAGAACCACTCAGCTGATCCTTCTTCAATATGCCCTTCACCAACATGCATTGTTTCCTTGATTGAATTAGCTCTCACACCAATATTTGCGTCTAGAGCCTTTGCATTGAGGGCTATCTGAAAACGGCTGTGGCGCTGAAGTTGCCTGTGAATGTGGAGTTGGTGGCATGTGAAACCCGCATGTGGAGCATTCGTTTGTGTGGAATGCTCTACCAGGTTCTTTCCTAGATAATGCACTCAAAGGGCACTAAGCATAGAGTGTGAAAACTGAGTTTCCTTGAGAGCTGCTTGGAAGCCTGATGGTGTGTGAAGTAGGTGAGCCAAATGGAGTTGTTCTCCCACAAGAACCCCTCGGCTGATCCTTCTTCAATATGCCCTTCACCAACATGCAAGTGTTTCCTTGATTGAATTAGCTCTCACACCAATATTTGCGTCTAGAGCCTTTGCATTGAGGGCTATCTGAAAACGGCTGTGGCGCTGAAGTTGCCTGTGAATGTGGAGTTGGTGGCATGTGAAACCCGCATGTGGAGCATTCGTTTGTGTGGGATGCTCTACCAGGTTCATTCCTAGATAATGCACTCAAAGGGCACTAGGCATAGAGTGTGAAAACTGAGTTTCCTTGAGAGCTGCTTGGAAGCCTGATGGTGTGTGAAGTTAGTGAGCCAAATGGAGTTGTTCTCCCACAAGAACCACTCGGCTGATCCTTCTTCAATATGCCCTTCACCAACATGCAGTGTTTCCTTGATTGAATTAGCTCTCACGACCAATATTTGCGTCTAGAGCCTTTGCATTGAGGGCTATCTGAAAACGGCTGTGGCGCTGAAGTTGCCTGTGAATGTGGAGTTGGTGACAAGTGAAACCCGCATGTGGAGCACTCGTTTGTGTGGGATGCTCTACCAGGTTCATTCCTAGATAATGCACTCAAAGGCACTAAGCATAGAGTGTGAAAACTGAGTTTCCTTGAGAGCTGCTTGGAAGCCTGATGGTGTGTGAAGTTAGTGATTCTCCCACAAGTACCACTCGGCTGATCCTTCTTCAATATGCCCTTCACCAACATGCAGTGTTTCCTTGATTGAATTAGCTCTCACACCAATATTTGCGTCTAGAGCCTTTGCATTGAGGGCTATCTGAAAACGGCTGTGGCGCTGAAGTTGCCTGTGAATGTGGAGTTGGTGGCATGTGAAACCCGCATGTGGAGCATTCGTTTCTGTGGGATGCTCTACCAGGTTCATTCCTAGATAATGCACTCAGAGGGCACTAGGCACAGAGTGTGAAAATTGAGTTTCCTTGAGAGCTGCTTGGAAGCCTGATGGTGTGTGAAGTTAGTGAGCCAAATGGAGTTGTTCTCCCACAAGAACCACTCGGCTGATCCTTCTTCAATATGCCCTTCACCAACATGCAGTGTTTCCTTGATTGAATTAGCTCTCACACACCAATATTTGCGTCTAGAGCCTTTGCATTGAGGGCTATCTGAAAACGGCTGTGGCGCTGAAAGTTGCCTGTGAATGTGGAGTTGGTGGCATGTGAAACCCGCATGTGGAGCATTCGTTTGTGTGGGATGCTCTACCAGGTTCATTCCTAGATAATGCACTCAAAGGGCACTAAGCATAGAGTGTGAAAACTGAGTTTCCTTGAGAGCTGCTTGGAAGCCTGATGGTGTGTGAAGTTAGTGAGCCAAATGGAGTTGTTCTCCGACAAGAACCACTCGGCTGATCCTTCTTCAATATGCCATTCACCAACATGCAGTGTTTCCTTGATTGAATTAGCTCTCACACCAATATTTGCGTCTAGAGCCTTTGCATTGAGGGCTATCTGAAAACGGCTGTGGCGCTGAAGTTGTCTGTGAATGTGGAGTAGGTGGCATGTGAAACCCGCATGTGGAGCATTCATTTGTGTGGGATGCTCCACCAGGTTCATTCCTAGATAATGCACTCAGAGGGCACTAAGCATAGAGTGTGAAAACTGAGTTTCCTTGAGAGCTGCTTGGAAGCCTGATGGTGTGTGAAGTTAGTGAGTCAAATGGAGTTGTTCTCCAACAAGAACCACTCGGCTGATCCTTCTTCAATATGCCCTTCACCAACATGCAGTGTTTCCTTGATTGAACTAGCTCTCACACCAATATTTGCGTCTAGAGCATTTGCATTGAGGGCTATCTGAAAACGGCTGTGGCCCTGAAGTTGCCTGTGAATGTGGAGTTGGTGGCATGTGAAACCCGCATGTGGAGCATTCGTTTGTGTGGAATGCTGACCAAGCTTCATTTCAGTCCTAGGCACTCAAAGGGCACTAAGCATAGAGTGTGAAAACTGAGTTTCCTTGAGAGCTGCTTGGAAGCCTGATGGTGTGTGAAGTTAATGAGCCAAATGGAGTTGTTCTCCAACAAGAACCACTCGGCTGATCCTTCTTCAATATGCCCTTCACCAACATGCAGTGTTTCCTTGATTGAATTAGCTCTCACACCAATATTTGCGTCTAGAGCCTTTGCATTGAGGGCTATCTGAAAACGGCTGTGGCGCTGAAGTTGCCTGTGAATGTGGAGTTGGTGGCATGTGAAACCCGCATGTGGAGCATTCGTTTGTGTGGGATGCTCTACCAGGTTCATTCCTAGATAATGCACTCAAAGGGCACTAAGCATAGAGTGTGAAAACTGAGTTTCCTTGAGAGCTGCTTGGAAGCCTGATGGTGTGTGAAGTAGGTGAGCCAAATGGAGTTGTTCTCCCACAAGAACCACTCGGCTGATCCTTCTTCAATATGCCCTTCACCAACATGCAGTGTTTCCTTGATTGAATTAGCTCTCACAACCAATATTTGCGTCTAGAGCCTTTGCATTGAGGGCTATCTGAAACACGGCTGTGGCGTTGAAGTTGCCTGTGAATGTGGAGTTGGTGGCATGTGAAACCCGCATGTGGAGCATTGGTTTGTGTGGGATGCTCTACCAGGTTCATTCCTAGATAATGCACTCAAAGGGCACTAGGCATAGAGTGTGAAAACTGAGTTTCCTTGAGAGCTGCTTGGAAGCCTGATGGTGTGTGAAGTTAGTGAGCCAAATGGAGTTGTTCTCCGACAAGAACCACTCGGCTGATCCTTCTTCAATATGCCCTTCACCAACATGCAGTGTTTCCTTGATTGAATTAGCTCTCACACCAATATTTGCGTCTAGAGCCTTTGCATTGAGGGCTATCTGAAAACGGCTGTGGCGCTGAAGTTGCCTGTGAATGTGGAGTTGGTGGCATGTGAAACCCGCATGTGGAGCACTCGTTTGTGTGGGATGCTCTACCAGGTTCTTTCCTAGATAATGTACTCAAAGGGCACTAAGCATAGAGTGTGAAAACTGCGTTTCCTTGAGAGCTGCTTGGAAGCCTGATGGTGTGTGAAGTTAGTGATTCTCCCACAAGTACCACTCAGCTGATCCTTCTTCAATATGCCCTTCACCAACATGCAGTGTTTCCTTGATTGAATTAGCTCTCACACCATTATTTGCGTCTAGAGCCTTTGCATTGAGGGCTATCTGAAAACGGCTGTGGCGCTGAAGTTGCCTGTGAATGTGGAGTTGGTGGCATGTGAAACCCGCATGTGGAGCATTCGTTTGTGTGGGATGCTATACCAGGTTCATTCCTAGATAATGCACTCAGAGGGCACTAAGCATAGAGTGTGAAAACTGAGTTTCCTTGAGAGCTGCTTGGAAGCCTGATGGTGTGTGAAGTTAGTGAGCCAAATGGAGTTGTTCTCCCACAAGAACCACTCGGCTGATCCTTCTTCAATATGCCCTTCACCAACATGCAGTGTTTCCTTGATTGAATTAGCTCCCACACCAATATTTGCGTCTAGAGCCTTTGCATTGAGGGCTATCTGAAAACGGCTGTGGCGCTGAAGTTGCCTGTGAATGTGGAGTTGGTGGCATGTGAAACCCGCATGTGGAGCATTCGTTTCTGTGGGATGCTCTACCAGGTTCATTCCTAGATAATGCACTCATAGGGCACTAGGCATAGGAGTGTGAAAACTGAGTTTCCTTGAGAGCTGCTTGGAAGCCTGATGGGTGTGTGAAGATAGTGAGCCAAATGGAGTTGTTCTCCCACAAGACCACTCGGCTGATCCTTCTTCAATATGCCCTTCACCAACATGCAGTGTTTCCTTGATTGAATTAGCTCTCACACCAATATTTGCGTCTAGAGCCTTTGCATTGAGGGCTATCTGAAAACGGCTGTGGCGCTGAAGTTGCCTGTGAATGTGGAGTTGGTGGCATGTGAAACCCGCATGTGGAGCATTCGTTTGTGTGGGATGCTCTACCAGGTTCATTCCTAGATAATGCACTCAGAGGGCACTAAGCATAGAGTGTGAAAACTGAGTTTCCTTGAGAGCTGCTTGGAAGCCTGATGGTGTGTGAAGTAGGTGAGCCAAATGGAGTTGTTCTCCCACAAGAACCACTCGGCTGATCCTTCTTCAATATGCCCTTCACCAACATGCAGTGTTTCCTGATTGAATTAGCTCTCACACCAATATTTGCGTCTAGAGCCTTTGCATTGAGGGCTATCTGAAAACGGCTATGGCGCTGAAGTTGCCTGTGAATGTGGAGTTGGTGGCATGTGAAACCCGCATGTGGAGCATTCGTTTGTGTGGGATGCTCTACCAGGTTCATTCCTAGATAATGCACTTAACGGGCACTAAGCATAGAGTGTGAAAACTGAGTTTCCTTGAGAGCTGCTTGGAAGCCTGATGGTGTGTGAAGTTAATGAGCCAAATGGAGTTGTTCTCCCACAAGAACCACTCTGTTGATCCTTCTTCAATATGCCCTTCACCAACATGCAGTGTTTCCTTGATTGAACTAGCTCTCACACCAATATTTGCGTCTAGAGCCTTTTCATTGAGGGCTATCTGAAAACGGCTGTGGTGCTGAAGTTGCCTGTGAATGTGGAGTTGGTGGCATGTGAAACCCGCATGTGGAGCATTCGTTTGTGTTGGATGCTCTACCAGGTTCATTCCTAGATAATGCACTCAAAGGGCACTAGGCATAGAGTGTGAAAACTGAGTTTCCTTGAGAGCTGCTTGGAAGCCTGATGGTGTGTGAAGTTAGTGAGCCAAATGGAGTTGTTCTCCCACAAGAACCACTCGGCTGATCCTCTCTTCAATATGCCCCTTCACCAACATGCAGTGTTTCCTTGATTGAATTAGCTCTCACACCAATATTTGCGTCTAGAGCCTTTGCATTGAGGGCTATCTGAAAACGGCTGTGGCGCTGAAGTTGCCTGTGAATGTGGAGTTGGTGGCATGTGAAACCCGCATGTGGAGCATTCGTTTGTGTGGAATGCTGACCAAGCTTCATTTCAGTCCTAGGCACTCAAAGGGCACTAAGCATAGAGTGTGAAAACTGAGTTTCCTTGAGAGCTGCTTGGAAGCCTGATGGTGTGTGAAGTTAGTGAGCCAAATGGAGTTGTTCTCCCACAAGAACCACTCGGCTGATCCTTCTTCAATATGCCCTTCACCAACATGCAGTGTTTCCTTGATTGAATTAGCTCTCACACCAATATTTGCGTCTAGAGCCTTTGCATTGAGGGCTATCTGAAAACGGCTGTGGCGCTGAAGTAGTCTGTGAATGTGGAGTTGGTGGCATGTGAAACCCGCATGTGGAGCACTCGTTTGTGTGGGATGCTCTACCAGGTTCTTTCCTAGATAATGCACTCAAAGGGCACTAAGCATAGAGTGTGAAAACTGAGTTTCTTGAGAGCTGCTTGGAAGCCTGATGGTGTGTGAAGTTAGTGAGCCAAATGGAGTTGTTCTCCCACAAGAACCACTCGGCTGATCCTTCTTCAATATGCCATTCACCAACATGCATTGTTTCCTTGATTGAATTAGCTCTCACACCAATATTTGCGTCTAGAGCCTTTGCATTGAGGGCTATCTGAAAATGGCTTTGGCGCTGAAGTTGCCTGTGAATGTGGAGTTGGTGGCATGTGAAACCCGCATGTGGAGCATTCGTTTGTGTGGAATGCTGTCCAAGCTTCATTTCAGTCCTAAGCACTCAAAGAGCACTAAGCATAGAGTGTGAAAACTGAGTTTCCTTGAGAGCTGCTTGGAAGCCTGATGGTGTGTGAAGTTAATGAGCCAAATGGAGTTGTTCTCCCACAAGAACCACTCGGCTGATCCTTCTTCAATATGCCCTTCACCATCATGCAGTGTTTCCTTGATTGAATTAGCTCTCACAACAATATTTGCGTCTAGAGCCTTTGCATTGAGGGCTATCTGAAAATGGATGTGGCCCTGAAGTTGCCTGTGAATGTGGAGTTGGTGACATGTGAAACCCGCATGTGGAGCATTCGTTTGTGTGGAATGCTGTACCGGGTTCATTAATAGATAATGCACTCAAAGGGCACTAAGCATAGAGTGTGAAAACTGAGTTTCCTTGAGAGCTGCTTGGAAGCCTGATGGTGTGTGAAGTTAGTGAGTCAAATGGAGTTGTTCTCCCACAAGAACCACTCAGCTGATCCTTCTTCTATATGCCCTTCACCAACATGCAGTGTTTCCTTGATTGAATTAGCTCTCACACCAATATTTGCGTCTAGAGCCTTTGCATTGAGGGCTATCTGAAAACGGCTGTGGCGCTGAAGTTGCCTGTGAATGTGGAGTTGGTGGCATGTGAAACCCGCATGTGGAGCATTCGTTTGTGTGGGATGCTCTACCAGGTTCATTCCTAGATAATGCACTCAAAGGGCACTAAGCATAGAGTGCGAAAACTGAGTTTCCTTGAGAGCTGCTTGGAAGCCTGATGGTGTGTGAAGTAGGTGAGCCAAATGGAGTTGTTCTCCCACAAGAACCCCTTGGCTGATCTTTCTTCAATATGCCCTTCACCAACATGCAGTGTTTCCTTGATTGAATTAGCTCTCACACCAATATTTGCGTCTAGAGCCTTTGCATTGAGGGCTATCTGAAAACGGCTGTGGCGCTGAAGTAGCCTGTGAATGTGGAGTTGGTGGCATGTGAAACACGCATGTGGAGCACTCGTTTTGTGTGGGATGCTCTACCAGGTTCTTTCCAAGATAATGCACTCAAAGGGCACTAAGCATAGAGTGTGAAAACTGAGTTTCCTTGAGAGCTGCTTGGAAGCCTGATGGTGTGTGAAGTTAGTGATTCTCCCACAAGTACCACTCGGCTGATCCTTCTTCAATATGCCCTTCACCAACATGCAGTGTTTCCTTGATTGAATTAGCTCTCACACCAATATTTGCGTCTAGAGCCTTTGCATTGAGGGCTATCTGAAAACGGCTGTGGCGCTGAAGTTGCCTGTGAATGTGGAGTTGGTGGCATGTGAAACCCGCATGTGGAGCATTCGTTTGTGTGGGATGCTATACCAGGTTCATTCCTAGATAATGCACTCAGAGGGCACTAAGCATAGAGTGTGAAAACTGAGTTTCCTTGAGAGCTGCTTGGAAGCCTGATGGTGTGTGAAGTTAGTGAGCCAAATGGAGTTGTTCTCCCACAAGAACCACTCGGCTGATCCTTCTTCAATATGCCCTTCACCAACATGCAGTGTTTTCCTTGATTGAATTAGCTCCCACACCAATATTTGCGTCTAGAGCCTTTGCATTGAGGGCTATCTGAAAACGGCTGTGGCGCTGAAGTTGCCTGTGAATGTGTAGTTGGTGGCATGTGAAACCCGCATGTGGAGCATTCGTTTCTGTGGGATGCTCTACCAGGTTCATTCCTAGATAATGCACTCATAGGGCACTAGGCATAGAGTGTGAAAACTGAGTTTCCTTGAGAGCTGCTTGGAAGCCTGATGGTGTGTGAAGATAGTGAGCCAAATGGAGTTGTTCTCCCACAAGAACCACTCGGCTGATCCTTCTTCAATATGCCCTTCACCAACATGCAGTGTTTCCTTGATTGAATTAGCTCTCACACCAATATTTGCGTCTAGAGCCTTTGCATTGAGGGCTATCTGAAAACGGCTGTGGCGCTGCAGTTGCCTGTGAATGTGGAGTTGGTGGCATGTGAAACCCGCATGTGGAGCATTCGTTTGTGTGGGATGCTCTACCAGGTTCATTCCTAGATAATGCACTCAGAGGGCACTAAGCATAGAGTGTGAAAACTGAGTTTCCTTGAGAGCTGCTTGGAAGCCTGATGGTGTGTGAAGTAGGTGAGCCAAATGGAGTTGTTCTCCGACAAGAACCACTCGGCTGATCCTTCTTCAATATGCCCTTCACCAAGATGCATTGTTTCCTTGATTGAATTAGCTCTCACACCAATATTTGCGTCTAGAGCCTTTGCATTGAGGGCTATCTGAAAACGGCTGTGGCGCTGAAGTTGCCTGTGAATGTGGAGTTGGTGGCATGTGAAACCCTCATGTGGAGCATTCGTTTGTGTGGGATGCTCTACCAGGTTCATTCCTAGATAATGCACTTAACGGGCACTAAGCATAGAGTGTGAAAACTGAGTTTCCTTGAGAGCTGCTTGGAAGCCTGATGGTGTGTGAAGTTAATGAGCCAAATGGAGTTGTTCTCCCACAAGAACCACTCGGCTGATCCTTCTTCAATATGCCCTTCACCAACATGCAGTGTTTCCTTGATTGAATTAGCTCTCACACCAATATTTGTGTCTAGAGCCTTTGCATTGAGGGCTATCTGAAAATGGCTGTGGCGCTGAAGTTGCCTGTGAATGTGGAGTTGGTGGCATGTTAAACCCGCATGTGGAGCATTCGTTTGTGTGGGATGCTCTACCAGGTTCATTCCTAGATAATGCACTCAAAGGGCACTAAGCATAGAGTGTGAAAAGTGAGTTTCCTTGAGAGCTGCTTGGAAGCCTGATGGTGTGTGAAGTAGGTAAGCCAAATGGAGTTGTTCTCCCACAAGAACCACTCGGCTGATCCTTCTTCAATATGCCCTTCACCAAGATGCATTGTTTCCTTGATTGAATTAGCTCTCACACCAATATTTGCGTCTAGAGCCTTTGCATTGAGGGCTATCTGAAAACGGCTATGGCGCTGAAGTTGCCTGTGAATGTGGAGTTGGTGGCATGTGAAACCCGCATGTGGAGCATTCGTTTGTGTGGAATGCTGACCAAGCTTCATTTCAGTCCTAAGCACTCAAAGAGCACTAAGCATAGAGTGTGAAAACTGAGTTTCCTTGAGAGCTGCTTGGAAGCCTGATGGTGTGTGAAGTTAATGAGCCAAATGGAGTTGTTCTCCCACAAGAACCACTCGGCTGATCCTTCTTCAATATGCCCTTCACCAACATGCAGTGTTTCCTTGATTGAATTAGCTCTCACACCAATATTTGCGTCTAGAGCCTTTGCATTGAGGGCTATCTGAAAATGGCTGTGGCCCTGAAGTTGT
Source organism: Ochotona princeps (assembly GCF_030435755.1). NCBI lineage: Eukaryota > Metazoa > Chordata > Mammalia > Lagomorpha > Ochotonidae > Ochotona > Ochotona princeps. The sequence goes on along the minus strand of NW_026698806.1, from coordinate 39,278 downwards.
CTGTGAATGTGGAGTTGGTGACATGTGAAACCCGCATGTGGAGCATTCGTTTGTGTGGGATGCTGTACTGGGTTCATTCTGAGATAATGCACTCAGAGGGCACTAAGCATAGAGTGTGAAAACTGAGTTTCCTTGAGAGCTGCTTGGAAGCCTGATGGTGTGTGAAGTTAGTGAGTCAAATGGAGTTGTTCTCCCACAAGAACCACTCAGCTGATCCTTCTTCAATATGCCCTTCACCAACATGCATTGTTTCCTTGATTGAATTAGCTCTCACACCAATATTTGCGTCTAGAGCCTTTGCATTGAGGGCTATCTGAAAACGGCTGTGGCGCTGAAGTTGCCTGTGAATGTGGAGTTGGTGGCATGTGAAACCCGCCTGTGGAGCATTCGTTTGTGTGGGATGCTCTACCAGGTTCATTCCTAGATAATGCACTCAGAGGGCACTAAGCATAGAGTGTGAAAACTGAGTTTCCTTGAGAGCTGCTTGGAAGCCTGATGGTATGTGAAGTTAGTGAGCCAAATGGAGTTGTTCTCCCACAAGAACCACTCGGCTGATCCTTCTGCAATATGCCCTTCACCAACATGCAGTGTTTCCTTGATTGAATTAGCTCTCACACCAATATTTGCGTCTAGAGCCTTTGCATTGAGGGCTATCTGAAAATGGCTGTGGCGCTGAAGTTGCCTGTGAATGTGGAGTTGGTGACATGTGAAACCCTCATGTGGAGCATTCGTTTGTGTGGGTTGCTGTACCGGGTTCATTCCTAGATAATGCACTCAGAGGGCACTAAGCATAGAGTGTGAAAACTGAGTTTCCTTGAGAGCTGCTTGGAAGCCTGATGGTGTGTGAAGTTAGTGAGTCAAATGGAGTTGTTCTCCCACAAGAACCACTCAGCTGATCCTTCTTCAATATGCCCTTCACCAACATGCATTGTTTCCTTGATTGAATTAGCTCTCACACCAATATTTGCGTCTAGAGCCTTTGCATTGAGGGCTATCTGAAAACGGCTGTGGCGCTGAAGTTGCCTGTGAATGTGGAGTTGGTGGCATGTGAAACCCGCATGTGGAGCATTCGTTTGTGTGGAATGCTCTACCAGGTTCTTTCCTAGATAATGCACTCAAAGTGCACTAAGCATAGAGTGTGAAAACTGAGTTTCCTTGAGAGCTGCTTGGAAGCCTGATGGTGAGTGAAGTTAGTGAGCCAAATGGAGTTGTTCTCCCACAAGAACCACTCGGCTGATCCTTCTTCAATATGCCCTTCACCAACATGCAGTGTTTCCTTGATTGAATTACCTCTCACACCAATATTTGCTTCTAGAGCCTTTGCATTGAGAGCTATCTGAAAACGGCTGTGGCGCTGAAGTTGCCTGTGAATGTGGAGTTGGTGGCATGTGAAACCCGCATGTGGAGCATTCGTTTGTGTGGGATGCTCTACCAGGTTCATTCCTAGATAATGCACTCAAAGGGCACTAAGCATAGAGTGTGAAAACTGAGTTTCCTTGAGAGCTGCTTGGAAGCCTGATGGTGTGTGAAGTTAGTGAGCCAAATGGAGTTGTTCTCCCACAAGAACCACTCGGCTGATCCTTCTTCAATAGGCCCTTCACCAACATGCAGTGTTTCCTTGATTGAATTAGCTCTCACACCAATATTTGCGTCTAGAGCCTTTGCATTGAGGGCTATCTGAAAACGGCTGTGGCGCTGAAGTTGCCTGTGAATGTGGAGTTGGTGGCATGTGAAACCCGCATGTGGAGCATTCGTTTGTGTGGGATGCTCTACCAGGTTCATTCCTAGATAATGCACTCAAAGGGCACTAAGCATAGAGTGTGAAAACTGAGTTTCCTTGAGAGCTGCTTGGAAGCCTGATGGTGTGTGAAGTTAGTGAGCCAAATGGAGTTGTTCTCCCACAAGAACCACTCGGCTGATCCTTCTTCAATATGCCCTTCACCAACATGCAGTGTTTCCTTGATTGAATAACCTCTCACACCAATATTTGCTTCTAGAGCCTTTGCATTGAGAGCTATCTGAAAACGGCTGTGGCGCTGAAGTTGCCTGTGACTGTGGAGTTGGTGGCATGTGAAACCCGCATGTGGAGCATTCGTTTGTGTGGGATGCTCTACCAGGTTCATTGCTAGATAATGCACTCAAAGGGCACTAAGCCTAGAGTGTGAAAAGTGAGTTTCCTTGAGAGCTGCTTGGAAGCCTGATGGTGTGTGAAGTTAGTGAGCCAAATGGAGTTGTTCTAGTACAAGAACCACTCGGCTGATCCTTCTGCAATATGCCCTTCACCAACATGCAGTGTTTCCTTGATTGAATTAGCTCTCACACCAATATTTGCGTCTAGAGCCGTTGCATTGAGGGCTATCTGAAAACGGCTGTGGCGCTGAAGTTGCCTGTGAATGTGGAGTTGGTGGCATGTGAAACCCGCATGTGGAGCATTCGTTTGTGTGGGATGCTCTACCAGGTTCATTCGTAGGTAATGCACTCAAAGGGCACTAAGCCTAGAGTGTGAAAACTGAGTTTCCTTGAGAGCTGCTTGGAAGCCTGATGGTGTGTGAAGTTAGTGAGCCAAATGGAGTTGTTCTCCCACAAGAACCACTCGGCTGATCCTTCTTCAATATGCCCTTCACCAACATGCAGTGTTTCCTTGATTGAATTAGCTCTCACACCAATATTTGCGTCTAGAGCCTTTGCATTGAGGGCTATCTGAAAACGGCTGTGGCGCTGAAGTTGCCTGTGAATGTGGAGTTGGTGGCATGTGAAACCCGCATGTGGAGCATTCGTTTGTGTGGGATGCTCTACCAGGTTCATTCGTAGGTAATGCACTCAAAGGGCACTAAGCCTAGAGTGTGAAAACTGAGTTTCCTTGAGAGCTGCTTGGAAGCCTGATGGTGTGTGAAGTTAGTGAGCCAAATGGAGTTGTTCTCCCACAAGAACCACTCGGCTGATCCTTCTGCAATATGCCCTTCACCAACATGCAGTGTTTCCTTGATTGAATTAGCTCTCACACCAATATTTGCGTCTAGAGCTTTTGCATTGAGGGCTATCTGAAAACGGCTGTGGCGCTGAAGTTGCCTGTGAATGTGGAGTTGGTGGCATGTGAAACCCGCATGTGGAGCATTCGTTTGTGTGGGATGCTCTACCAGGTTCATTCCTAGATAATGCACTCAAAGGGCACTAAGCATAGAGTGTGAAAACTGAGTTTCCTTGAGAGCTGCTTGGAAGCCTGATGGTGTGTGAAGTTAGTGAGCCAAATGGAGTTGTTCTCCCACAAGAACCACTCGGCTGATCCTTCTTCAATATGCCCTTCACCAACATGCAGTGTTTCCTTGATTGAATTACCTCTCACACCAATATTTGCGTCTAGAGCCTTTGCATTGAGGGCTATCTGAAAACGGCTGTGGCGCTGAAGTTGCCTGTGAATGTGGAGTTGGTGGCATGTGAAACCCGCATGTGGAGCATTCGTTTGTGTGGGATGCTCTACCAGGTTCATTCCTAGATAATGCACTCAAAGGGCACTAAGCATAGAGTGTGAAAACTGAGTTTCCTTGAGAGCTGCTTGGAAGCCTGATGGTGTGTGAAGTTAGTGAGCCAAATGGAGTTGTTCTCCCACAAGAACCACTCGGCTGATCCTTCTTCAATATGCCCTTCACCAACATGCAGTGTTTCCTTGATTGAATTAGCTCTCACACCAATATTTGCGTCTAGAGCCTTTGCATTGAGGGCTATCTGAAAACGGCTGTGGCGCTGAAGTTGCCTGTGAATGTGGAGTTGGTGGCATGTGAAACCCGCATGTGGAGCATTCGTTTGTGTGGGATGCTTACCAGATTCATTCCTAGATAATGCACTCAAAGGGCACTAAGCCTAGAGTGTGAAAACTGAGTTTCCTTGAGAGCTGCTTGGAAGCCTGATGGTGTGTGAAGTTAGTGAGCCAAATGGAGTTGTTCTCCCACAAGAACCACTCGGCTGATCCTTCTTCAATATGCCCTTCACCAACATGCAGTTTTTCCTTGATTGAATTAGCTCTCACACCAATATTTGCGTCTAGAGCCTTTGCATTGAGGGCTATCTGAAAACGGCTGTGGCGCTGAAGTTGCCTGTGAATGTGGAGTTGGTGGCATGTGAAACCCTCATGTGGAGCATTCGTTTGTGTGGGATGCTCTACCAGGTTCATTCCTAGATAATGCACTCAAAGGGCACTAAGCATAGAGTGTGAAAACTGAGTTTCCTTGAGAGCTGCTTGGAAGCCTGATGATGTGTGAAGTTAGTGATCCCAATGGAGTTGTTCTCCCACAAGAACCACTCGGCTGATCCTTCTTCAATATGCCCTTCACCAACATGCAGTGTTTCCTTGATTGAATTAGCTCTCACACCAATATTGGCGTCTAGAGCCTTTGCATTGAGGGCTATCTGAAATAGCTGGGACGCTGAAGTTGCCTGTGAATGTGGAGTTGGTGATATGTGAAACCCGCATGTGGAGCATTCGTTTGTGTGGGATGCTCTACCAGGTTCATTCCTAGATAATGCACTCAAAGGGCACTAAGCATAGAGTGTGAAAACTGAGTTTCCTTGAGAGCTGCTTGGAAGCCTGATGGTGTGTGAAGTTAGTGAACCAAATGGAGTTGTTCTCCCACAAGAACCACTCGGCTGATCCTTCTGCAATATGCCCTTCACCAACATGCAGTGTTTCCTTGATTGAATTAGCTCTCACACCAATATTTGCGTCTAGAGCCTTTGCATTGAGGGCTATCTGAAAACGGCTGTGGCGCTGAACTTGCCTGTGAATGTGGAGTTGGTGGCATGTGAAACCCGGAAGTGGAGCATTCGTTTGTGTGGGATGCTCTACCAGGTTCATTGCTAGATAATTCACTCAAAGGGCACTAAGCATAGAGTGTGAAAAGTGAGTTTCCTTGAGAGCTGCTTGGAAGCCTGATGGTGTGTGAAGTTAGTGAGCCAAATGGAGTTGTTCTCCCACAAGAACCACTCGGCTGATCCTTCTTCAATATGCCCTTCACCAACATGCAGTGTTTCCTTGATTGAATTACCTCTCACACCAATATTTGCTTCTAGAGCCTTTGCATTGAGAGCTATCTGAAAACGGCTGTGGCGCTGAAGTTGCCTGTGAATGTGGAGTTGGTGGCATGTGAAACCCGCATGTGGAGCATTGGTTTGTGTGGGATGCTCTACCAGGTTCATTCCTAGATAATGCACTCAAAGGGCACTAAGCATAGAGTGTGAAAACTGAGTTTCCTTGAGAGCTGCTTGGAAGCCTGATGGTGTGTGAAGTTAGTGAGCCAAATGGAGTTGTTCTCCCACAAGAGCCACTCGGCTGATCCTTCTTCCATAGGCCCTTCACCAACATGCAGTGTTTCCTTGATTGAATTAGCTCTCACACCAATATTTGCGTCTAGAGCCTTTGCATTGAGGGCTATCTGAAAACGGCTGTGGCGCTGAAGTTGCCTGTGAATGTGGAGTTGGTGGCATGTGAAACCCGCATGTGGAGCATTCGTTTGTGTGGGATGCTCTACCAGGTTCATTCCTAGATAATGCACTCAAAGGGCACTAAGCATAGAGTGTGAAAACTGAGTTTCCTTGAGAGCTGCTTGGAAGCCTGATGGTGTGTGAAGTTAGTGAGCCAAATGGAGTTGTTCTCCCACAAGAACCACTCGGCTGATCCTTCTTCAATATGCCCTTCACCAACATGCAGTGTTTCCTTGATTGAATAACCTCTCACACCAATATTTGCTTCTAGAGCCTTTGCATTGAGAGCTATCTGAAAACGGCTGTGGCGCTGAAGTTGCCTGTGAATGTGGAGTTGGTGGCATGTGAAACCCGCATGTGGAGCATTCGTTTGTGTGGGATGCTCTACCAGGTTCATTCCTAGATAATGTACTCAAAGGGCACTAAGCATAGAGTGTGAAAACTGAGTTTCCTTGAGAGCTGCTTGGAAGCCTGATGGTGTGTGAAGTTAGTGAGCCAAATGGAGTTGTTCTCCCACAAGAACCACTCGGCTGATCCTTCTTCAATATGCCCTTCACCAACATGCAGTGTTTCCTTGATTGAATTAGCTCTCACACCAATATTTGCGTCTAGAGCCTTTGCATTGAGGGCTATCTGAAAACGGCTGTGGCGCTGAAGTTGCCTGTGAATGTGGAGTTGGTGGCATGTGAAACCCGCATGTGGAGCATTCGTTTGTGTGGGATGCTTACCAGATTCATTCCTAGAAAATGCACTCAAAGGGCACTAAGCATAGAGTGTGAAAACTGAGTTTCCTTGAGAGCTGCTTGGAAGCCTGATGGTGTGTGAAGTTAGTGAGCCAAATGGAGTTGTTCTCCCACAAGAACCACTCGGCTGATCCTTCTTCAATATGCCCTTCACCAACATGCAGTGTTTCCTTGATTGAATAACCTCTCACACCAATATTTGCTTCTAGAGCCTTTGCATTGAGAGCTATCTGAAAACGGCTGTGGCGCTCAAGTTGCCTGTGACTGTGGAGTTGGTGGCATGTGAAACCCGCATGTGGAGCATTCGTTTGTGTGGGATGCTCTACCAGGTTCATTCCTAGATAATGCACTCAAAGGGCACTAAGCATTGAGTGTGAAAAGTGAGTTTCCTTGAGAGCTGCTTGGAAGCCTGATGGTGTGTGAAGTTAGTGAGCCAAATGGAGTTGTTCTAGTACAAGAACCACTCGGCTGATCCTTCTTCAATATGCCCTTCACCAACATGCAGTGTTTCCTTGATTCAATTAGCTCTCACACCAATATTTGTGTCTAGAGCCTTTGCATTGAGGGCTATCTGAAAACGGCTGTGGCGCTGAAGTTGCCTGTGAATGTGGAGTTGGTGGCATGTGAAACCCGGAAGTGGAGCATTCGTTTGTGTGGGATGCTCTACCAGGTTCATTGCTAGATAATTCACTCAAAGGGCACTAAGCATAGAGTGTGAAAACTGAGTTTCCTTGAGAGCTGCTTGGAAGCCTGATGGTGTGTGAAGTTAGTGAGCCAAATGGAGTTGTTCTCCCACAAGAACCACTCGGCTGATCCTTCTTCAATATGCCCTTCACCAACATGCAGTGTTTCCTTGATTGAATTACCTCTCACACCAATATTTGCTTCTAGAGCCTTTGCATTGAGAGCTATCTGAAAACGGCTGTGGCGCTGACGTTGCCTGTGAATGTGGAGTTGGTGGCATGTGAAACCCGCATGTGGAGCATTGGTTTGTGTGGGATGCTCTACCAGGTTCATTCCTAGATAATGCACTCAAAGGGCACTAAGCATAGAGTGTGAAAACTGAGTTTCCTTGAGAGCTGCTTGGAAGCCTGATGGTGTGTGAAGTTAGTGAGCCAAATGGAGTTGTTCTCCCACAAGAACCACTCGGCTGATCCTTCTTCAATAGGCCCTTCACCAACATGCAGTGTTTCCTTGATTGAATTAGCTCTCACACCAATATTTGCGTCTAGAGCCTTTGCATTGAGGGCTATCTGAAAACGGCTGTGGCGCTGAAGTTGCCTGTGAATGTGGAGTTGGTGGCATGTGAAACCCGCATGTGGAGCATTCGTTTGTGTGGGATGCTCTACCAGGTTCATTCCTAGATAATGCACTCAAAGGGCACTAAGCATAGAGTGTGAAAACTGAGTTTCCTTGAGAGCTGCTTGGAAGCCTGATGGTGTGTGAAGTTAGTGAGCCAAATGGAGTTGTTCTCCCACAAGAACCACTCGGCTGATCCTTCTTCAATATGCCCTTCACCAACATGCAGTGTTTCCTTGATTGAATAACCTCTCACACCAATATTTGCTTCTAGAGCCTTTGCATTGAGGGCTATCTGAAAACGGCTGTGGCGCTGAAGTTGCCTGTGACTGTGGAGTTGGTGGCATGTGAAACCCGCATGTGGAGCATTCGTTTGTGTGGGATGCTCTACCAGGTTCATTCCTAGATAATGCACTCAAAGGGCACTAAGCATAGAGTGTGAAAAGTGAGTTTCCTTGAGAGCTGCTTGGAAGCCTGATGGTGTGTGAAGTTAGTGAGCCAAATGGAGTTGTTCTAGTACAAGAACCACTCGGCTGATCCTTCTTCAATATGCCCTTCACCAACATGCAGTGTTTCCTTGATTGAATTAGCTCTCACACCAATATTTGCGTCTAGAGCCGTTGCATTGAGGGCTATCTGAAAACGGCTGTGGCGCTGAAGTTGCCTGTGAATGTGGAGTTGGTGGCATGTGAAACCCGCATGTGGAGCATTCGTTTGTGTGGGATGCTCTACCAGGTTCATTCGTAGGTAATGCACTCAAAGGGCACTAAGCATAGAGTGTGAAAAGTGAGTTTCCTTGAGAGCTGCTTGGAAGCCTGATGGTGTGTGAAGTTAGTGAGCCAAATGGAGTTGTTCTCCCACAAGAACCACTCGGCTGATCCTTCTTCAATATGCCCTTCACCAACATGCAGTGTTTCCTTGATTGAATTAGCTGTCACACCAATATTTGCGTCTAGAGCCTTTGCATTGAGGGCTATCTGAAAACGGCTGTGGCACTCAAGTTGCCTGTGAATGTGGAGTTGGTGGCATGTGAAACCCGCATGTGGAGCATTCGTTTGTGTGGGATGCTCTACCAGGTTCATTCCTAGATAATGCACTCAAAGGGCACTAAGCCTAGAGTGTGAAAACTGAGTTTCCTTGAGAGCTGCTTGGAAGCCTGATGGTGTGTGAAGTTAGTGAGCCAAATGGAGTTGTTCTCCCACAAGAACCACTCGGCTGATCCTTCTGCAATATGCCCTTCACCAACATGCAGTGTTTCCTTGATTGAATTAGCTCTCACACCAATATTTGCGTCTAGAGCTTTTGCATTGAGGGCTATCTGAAAACGGCTGTGGCGCTGAAGTTGCCTGTGAATGTGGAGTTGGTGGCATGTGAAACCCGCATGTGGAGCATTCGTTTGTGTGGGATGCTCTACCAGGTTCATTCCTAGATAATGCAATCAAAGGGCACTAAGCATAGAGGGTGAAAACTGAGTTTCCTTGAGAGCTGCTTGGAAGCTTGATGGTGTGTGAAGTTAGTGAGCCAAATGGAGTTGTTCTCCCACAAGAACCACTCGGCTGATCCTTCTTCAATATGCCCTTCACCAACATGCAGTGTTTCCTTGATTGAATTACCTCTCACACCAATATTTGCGTCTAGAGCCTTTGCATTGAGGGCTATCTGAAAACGGCTGTGGCGCTGAAGTTGCCTGTGAATGTGGAGTTGGTGGCATGTGAAACCCGCATGTGGAGCATTCGTTTGTGTGGGATGCTCTACCAGGTTCATTCCTAGATAATGCACTCAGAGGGCACTAAGCATAGAGTGTGAAAACTGAGTTTCCTTGAGAGCTGCTTGGAAGCCTGATGGTGTGTGAAGTTAGTGAGCCAAATGGAGTTGTTCTCCCACAAGAACCACTCGGCTGATCCTTCTTCAATATGCCCTTCACCAACATGCAGTGTTTCCTTGATTGAATTAGCTCTCACACCAATATTTGCGTCTAGAGCCTTTGCATTGAGGGCTATCTGAGAACGGCTGTGGCGCTGAAGTTGCCTGTGAATGTGGAGTTGGTGGCATGTGAAACCCGCATGTGGAGCATTCGTTTGTGTGGGATGCTTACCAGATTCATTCCTAGATAATGCACTCAAAGGGCACTAAGCATAGAGTGTGAAAACTGAGTTTCCTTGAGAGCTGCTTGGAAGCCTGATGGTGTGTGAAGTTAGTGAGCCAAATGGAGTTGTTCTCCCACAAGAACCACTCGGCTGATCCTTCTTCAATATGCCCTTCACCAACATGCAGTGTTTCCTTGATTGAATAACCTCTCACACCAATATTTGCTTCTAGAGCCTTTGCATTGAGAGCTATCTGAAAACGGCAGTGGCGCTGAAGTTGCCTGTGACTGTGGAGTTGGTGGCATGTGAAACCCGCATGTGGAAAATTCGTTTGTGTGGGATGCTCTACCAGGTTCATTTCTAGATAATGCACTCAAAGGGCACTAAGCATAGAGTGTGAAAAGTGAGTTTCCTTGAGAGCTGCTTGGAAGCCTGATGGTGTGTGAATTTAGTGAGCCAAATGGAGTTGTTCTCCCACAAGAACCACTCGGCTGATCCTTCTTCAATATGCCCTTCACCAACATGCAGTGTTTCCTTGATTGAATTACCTCTCACACCAATATTTGCGTCTAGAGCCTTTGCATTGAGAGCTATCTGAAAACGGCTGTGGCGCTGAAGTTGCCTGTGAATGTGGAGTTGGTGGCATGTGAAACCCGCATGTGGAGCATTGGTTTGTGTGGGATGCTCTACCAGGTTCATTCCTAGATAATGCACTCAAAGGGCACTAAGCATAGAGTGTGAAAACTGAGTTTCCTTGAGAGCTGCTTGGAAGCCTGATGGTGTGTGAAGTTAGTGAGCCAAATGGAGTTGTTCTCCCACAAGAACCACTCGGCTGATCCTTCTTCAATATGCCCTTCACCAACATGCAGTGTTTCCTTGATTGAATTACCTCTCACACCAATATTTGCGTCTAGAGCCTTTGCATTGAGGGCTATCTGAAAACGGCTGTGGCGCTGAAGTTGCCTGTGAATGTGGAGTTGGTGGCATGTGAAACCCGCATGTGGAGCATTCGTTTGTGTGGGATGCTCTACCAGGTTCATTCCTAGATAATGCACTCAAAGGGCACTAAGCATAGAGTGTGAAAACTGAGTTTCCTTGAGAGCTGCTTGGAAGCCTGATGGTGTGTGAAGTTAGTGAGCCAAATGGAGTTGTTCTCCCACAAGAACCACTCGGCTGATCCTTCTTCAATATGCCCTTCACCAACATGCAGTGTTTCCTTGATTGAATTAGCTCTCACACCAATATTTGCGTCTAGAGCCTTTGCATTGAGGGCTATCTGAAAACGGCTGTGGCGCTGAAGTTGCCTGTGAATGTGGAGTTGTTGGCATGTGAAACGCGCATGTGGAGCATTCGTTTGTGTGGGATGCTTACCAGATTCATTCCTAGATAATGCACTCAAAGGGCACTAAGCATAGAGTGTGAAAACTGAGTTTCCTTGAGAGCTGCTTGGAAGCCTGATGGTGTGTGAAGTTAGTGAGCCAAATGGAGTTGTTCTCCCACAAGAACCACTCGGCTGATCCTTCTTCAATATGCCCTTCACCAACATGCAGTGTTTCCGTGATTGAATAACCTCTCACACCAATATTTGCTTCTAGAGCCTTTGCATTGAGATCTATCTGAAAACGGCTGTGGCGCTGAAGTTGCCTGTGACTGTGGAGTTGGTGGCATGTGAAACCCGCATGTGGAGCATTGGTTTGTGTGGGATGCTCTACCAGGTTCATTCCTAGATAATGCACTCAAAGGGCACTAAGCATAGAGTGTGAAAAGTGAGTTTCCTTGAGAGCTGCTTGGAAGCCTGATGGTGTGTGAAGTTAGTGAGCCAAATGGAGTTGTTCTAGTACAAGAACCACTCGGCTGATCCTTCTTCAATATGCCCTTCACCAACATGCAGTGTTTCCTTGATTGAATTAGCTCTCACACCAATATTTGCGTCTAGAGCCTTTGCATTGAGGGCTATCTGAAAATGTCTGTGGTGCTGAAGTTGCCTGTGAATGTGGAGTTGGTGACATTGAAACCCGCATGTGGAGCATTCGTTTGTGTGGGATGCTGTACCGGGTTCATTCCTAGATAATGCACTCAGAGGGCACTAAGCATAGAGTGTGAAAACTGAGTTTCCTTGAGAGCTACTTGGAAGCCTGATGGTGTGTGAAGTTAGTGAGCCAAATGGAGTTGTTCTCCCACAAGAACCACTCGGCTGATCCTTCTGCAATATGCCCTTCACCAACATGCAGTGTTTCCTTGATTGAATTAGCTCTCACACCAATATTTGCGTCTAGAGCCTTTGCATTGAGGGCTATCTGAAAATGGCTGTGGCGCTGAAGTTGCCTGTGAATGTGGAGTTGGTGGCATGTGAAACCCGCATGTGGAGCATTCATTTGTGTGGGATGCTCTACCAGGTTCATTCCTAGATAATGCACTCAGAGGGCACTAAGCATAGAGTGTGAAAACTGAGTTTCCTTGAGAGCTGCTTGGAAGCCTGATGGTGTGTGAAGTTAGTGAGTCAAATGGAGTTGTTCTCCCACAAGAACCACTCAGCTGATCCTTCTTCAATATGCCCTTCACCAACGTGCATTGTTTCCTTGATTGAACTACCTCTCACACCAATATTTGCGTCTAGAGCATTTGCATTGAGGGCTATCTGAAAACGGCTGTGGCCCTGAAGTTGCCTGTGAATGTGGAGTTGGTGGCATGTGAAACCCGCATGTGGAGCATTCGTTTCTGTGGGATGCTGACCAAGCTTCATTTCAGTCCTAGGCACTCAAAGGGCACTAAGCATAGAGTGTGAAAACTGAGTTTCCTTGAGAGCTGCTTGGATGCCTGATGGTGTGTGAAGTTAATGAGCCAAATGGAGTTGTTCTCCCACAATAACCACTCGGCTGATCCTTCTTCAATATGCCCTTCACCAACATGCAGTGTTTCCTTGATTGAATTAGCTCTCACACCAATATTTAAGTCTAGAGCCTTTGCATTGAGGGCTATCTGAAAACGGCTGTGGCGCTGCAGTTGTCTGTGAATGTGGAGTTGGTGGCATGTGAAACCCGCATGTGGAGCATTCGTTTGTGTGGGATGCTCTACCAGGTTCATTCCTAGATAATGCACTCATAGGGCACTAGGCATAGAGTGTGAAAACTGAGTTTCCTTGAGAGCTGCTTGGAAGCCTGATGGTGTGTGAAGATAGTGAGCCAAATGGAGTTGTTCTCCCACAAGAACCACTCGGCTGATCCTTCTTCAATATGCCCTTCACCAACATGCAGTGTTTCCTTGATTGAATTAGCTCTCACACCAATATTTGCGTCTAGAGCCTTTGCATTGAGGGCTATCTGAAAACGGCTGTGGCGCTGAAGTTGCCTGTGAATGTGGAGTTGGTGGCATGTGAAACCCGCATGTGGAGCATTCGTTTGTGTGGGATGCTCTACCAGGTTCATTCCTAGATAATGCACTCAAAGGGCACTAAGCATAGAGTGTGAAAACTGAGTTTCCTTGAGAGCTGCTTGGAAGCCTGATGGTGTGTGAAGTAGGTGAGCCAAATGGAGTTGTTCTCCCACAAGAACCACTCGGCTGATCCTTCTTCAATATGCCCTTCACCAACATGCAGTGTTTCCTTGATTGAATTAGCTCTCACACCAATATTTGCGTCTAGAGCCTTTGCATTGAGGGCTATCTGAAAACGGCTATGGCGCTGAAGTTGCCTGTGAATGTGGAGTTGGTGGCATGTGAAACCCGCATGTGGAGCATTCGTTTGTGTGGGATGCTCTACCAGGTTCATTCCTAGATAATGCACTTAACGGGCACTAAGCATAGAGTGTGAAAACTGAGTTTCCTTGAGAGCTGCTTGGAAGCCTGATGGTGTGTGAAGTTAATGAGCCAAATGGAGTTGTTCTCCCACAAGAACCACTCGGCTGATCCTTCTTCAATATGCCCTTCACCAACATGCATTGCTTCCTTGATTGAATTAGCTCTCACACCAATATTTGTATCTAGAGCCTTTGCATTGAGGGCTATCTGAAAATGGCTGTGGCGCTGAAGTTGCCTGTGAATGTGGAGTTGGTGGCATGTGAAACCCGCATGTGGAGCATTCGTTTGTGTGGGATGCTCTACCAGGTTCATTCCTAGATAATGCACTCAAAGGGCACTAAGCATAGAGTGTGAAAACTGAGTTTCCTTGAGAGCTGCTTGGAAGCCTGATGGTGTGTGAAGTAGGTGAGCCAAATGGAGTTGTTCTCCCACAAGAACCACTCGGCTGATCCTTCTTCAATATGCCCTTCACCAAGATGCATTGTTTCCTTGATTGAATTAGCTCTCACACCAATATTTGCGTCTAGAGCCTTTGCATTGAGGGCTATCTGAAAATGGCTGTGGCGCTGAAGTTGCCTGTGAATGTGGAGTTGGTGACATGTGAAACCCTCATGTGGAGCATTCGTTTGTGTGGGATGCTGTACCGGGTTCATTCCTAGATAATGCACTCAGAGGGCACTAAGCATAGAGTGTGAAAACTGAGTTTCCTTGAGAGCTGCTTGGAAGCCTGATGGTGTGTGAAGTTAGTGAGCCAAATGGAGTTGTTCTCCCACAAGAACCACTCGGCTGATCCTTCTTCAATATGCCCTTCACCAACATGCATTGTTTCCTTGATTGAATTAGCTCTCACACCAATATTTGCGTCTAGAGCCTTTGCATTGAGGGCTATCTGAAAACGGCTGTGGCGCTGAAGTTGTCTGTGAATGTGGAGTTGGTGGCATGTGAAACCCGCATGTGGAGCATTCGTTTGTGTTGGATGCTCTACCAGGTTCATTCCTAGATAATGCACTCAAAGGGCACTAGGAATAGAGTGTGAAAACTGAGTTTCCTTGAGAGCTGCTTGGAAGCCTGATGGTGTGTGAAGTTAGTGAGCCAAATGGAGTTGTTCTCCCACAAGAGCCACTCGGCTGATCCTTCTTCAATATGCCCTTCACCAACATGCAGTGTTTCCTTGATTGAATTAGCTCTCACACCAATATTTGCGTCTAGAGCCTTTGCATTGAGGGCTATCTGAAAAGGGCTGTGGCGCTGAAGTTGCCTGTGAATGTGGAGTTGGTGGCATGTGAAACCCGCATGTGGAGCATTCGTTTGTGTGGAATGCTGACCAAGCTTCATTTCAGTCCTAGGCACTCAAAGGGCACTAAGCATAGAGTGTGAAAACTGAGTTTCCTTGAGAGCTGCTTGGAAGCCTGATGGTGTGTGAAGTTAGTGAGCCAAATGGAGTTGTTCTCCCACAAGAACCACTCGGCTGATCCTTCTTCAATATGCCCTTCACCAACACGCAGTGTTTCCTTGATTGAATTAGCTCTCACACCAATATTTGCGTCTAGAGCCTTTGCATTGAGGGCTATCTGAAAACGGCTGTGGCGCTGAAGTAGTCTGTGAATGTGGAGTTGGTGGCATGTGAAACCCGCATGTGGAGCACTCGTTTGTGTGGGATGCTCTACCAGGTTCATTCGTAGATAATGCACTCAAAGGGCACTAAGCATAGAGTGTGAAAACTGAGTATCCTTGAGAGCTGCTTGGAAGCCTGATGGTGTGTGAAGTTAGTGAGCCAAATGGAGTTGTTCTCCCACAAGAACCACTCGGCTGATCCTTTTTCAATATGCCATTCACCAACATGCATTGTTTCCTTGATTGAATTAGCTCTCACACCAATATTTGCGTCTAGAGCCTTTGCATTGAGGGCTATCTGAAAATGGCTGTGGCGCTGAAGTTGCCTGTGAATGTGGAGTTGGTGGCATGTGAAACCCGCATGTGGAGCATTCGTTTGTGTGGAATGCTGACCAAGCTTCATTTCAGTCCTAAGCACTCAAAGAGCACTAAGCATAGAGTGTGAAAACTGAGTTTCCTTGAGAGCTGCTTGGAAGCATGATGGTGTGTGAAGTTAATGAGCCAAATGGAGTTGTTCTCCCACAAGAAGCACTCGGCTGATCCTTCTTCAATATGCCCTTCACCATCATGCAGTGTTTCCTTGATTGAATTAGCTCTCACAACAATATTTGCGTCTAGAGCCTTTGCATTGAGGGCTATCTGAAAATGCATGTGGCCCTGAAGTTGCCTGTGAATGTGGAGTTGGTGACATGTGAAACCCGCATGTGGAGCATTCGTTTGTGTGGGATGCTGTACCGGGTTAATTCCTAGATAATGCACTCAAAGGGCACTAAGCATAGAGTGTGAAAACTGAGTTTCCTTGAGAGCTGCTTGGAAGCCTGATGGTGTGTGAAGTTAGTGAGTCAAATGGAGTTGTTCTCCCACAAGAACCACTCAGCTGATCCTTCTTCTATATGCCCTTCACCAACATGCATTGTTTCCTTGATTGAATTAGCTCTCACACCAATATTTGCGTCTAGAGCCTTTGCATTGAGGGCTATCTGAAAATGGCTGTGGTGCTGAAGTTGCCTGTGAATGTGGAGTTGGTGGCATGTGAAACCCGCATGTGGAGCATTCGTTTGTGTGGGATGCTCTACCAGGTTCATTCCTAGATAATGCACTCAAAGGGCACTAAGCATAGAGTGTGAAAACTGAGTTTCCTTGAGAGCTGCTTGGAAGCCTGATGGTGTGTGAAGTTAGTGAGCCAAATGGAGTTGTTCTCCCACAAGAATCACTTGGCTGATCCTTCTGCAATATGCCCTTCACCAACATGCAGTGTTTCCTTGATTGAATTAGCTCTCACACCAATATTTGCGTCTAGAGCTTTGCATTGAGGGCTGTATGAAAACGGCTTTGGTGCTGAAGTTGCCTGTGAATGTGGGGTTGGTGGCATGTGAAACCCGCATGTGGAGCATTCGTTTGTGTGGCATGCTCTCCAAGCTTCATTTCAGTCCAAGGCACTCAAAGGGCACTAAGCATAGAGTGTGAAAACTGAGTTTCCTTGAGAGCTGCTTGGAAGCCTGATGGTGTGTGAAGTTAGTGAGCCAAATGGAGTTGTTCTCCCACAAGAACTACTCGGCTGATCCTTCTTCAATATGCCCTTCACCATCATGCAGTGTTTCCTTGATTGAATTAGCTCTCACACCAATATTTGTGTCTAGAGCCTTTGCATTGAGGGCTATCTGAAAACGGCTATGGCGCTGAAGTTGCCTGTGAATGTGGAGTTGGTGGCATGTGAAACCCGCATGTGGAGCATTCGTTTGTGTGGGATGCTCTACCAGGTTCATTCCTAGATAATGCACTCTAAGGGCACAAAGCATAGAGTGTGAAAACTGAGTTTCCTTGAGAGCTGCTTGGAAGCCTGATGGTGTGTGAAGTTAGTGAGTCAAATGGAGTTGTTCTCCCACAAGAACCACTCGGCTGATCCTTCTTCAATATGCCCTTCACCAACATGCAGTGTTTCCTTGATTGAATTAGCTCTCACACCAATATTTGCGTCTAGAGCCTTTGCATTGAGGGCTATCTGAAAACGGCTGTGGCGCTGAAGTTGCCTGTGAATGTGGAGTTGTTGGCATGTGAAACCCGCATGTGGAGCATTCGTTTGTGTGGGATGCTCTACCAGGTTCATTCCTAGATAATGCACTCAAAGGGCACTGAGCATAGAGTGTGAAAACTGAGTTTCCTTGAGAGCTGCTTGGAAGCCTGATGGTGTGTGAAGTTAGTGAGGCAAATGGAGTTGTTCTCCCACAAGAACCACTCAGCTGATCCTTCTTCAATATGCCCTTCACCAACATGCAGTGTTTCCTTGATTGAATTAGCTCTCACACCAAAATTTGCGTCTAGAGCCTTTGCATTGAGGGCTATCTGAAAACGGCTGTGGCGCTGAAGTTGCCTGTGAATGTGGAGTTGGTGGCATGTGAAACCCGCATGTGGAGCATTCGTTTGTGTGGGATGCTCTACCAGGTTCATTCCTAGATAATACACTCAAAGGGCACTGAACATAGAGTGTGAAAACTGAGTTTCCTTGAGAGCTGCTTGGAAGCCTGATGGTGTGTGAAGTTAGTGAGTCAAATGGAGTTGTTCTCCCACAAGAACCACTCAGCTGATCCTTCTTCAATATGCCCTTCACCAACATGCATTGTTTCCTTGATTGAATTAGCTCTCACACCAATATTTGCGTCTAGAGCCTTTGCATTGAGGGCTATCTGAAAACGGCTGTGGCGCTGAAGTTGCCTGTGAATGTGGAGTTGGTGGCATGTGAAACCCGCATGTGGAGCATTCGTTTGTGTGGAATGCTCTACCAGGTTCTTTCCTAGATAATGCACTCAAAGGGCACTAAGCATAGAGTGTGAAAACTGAGTTTCCTTGAGAGCTGCTTGGAAGCCTGATGGTGTGTGAAGTAGGTGAGCCAAATGGAGTTGTTCTCCCACAAGAACCCCTCGGCTGATCCTTCTTCAATATGCCCTTCACCAACATGCAGTGTTTCCTTGATTGAATTAGCTCTCACACCAATATTTGCGTCTAGAGCCTTTGCATTGAGGGCTATCTGAAAACGGCTGTGGCGCTGAAGTTGCCTGTGAATGTGGAGTTGGTGGCATGTGAAACCCGCATGTGGAGCATTCGTTTGTGTGGGATGCTCTACCAGGTTCATTCCTAGATAATGCACTCAAAGGGCACTAGGCATAGAGTGTGAAAACTGAGTTTCCTTGAGAGCTGCTTGGAAGCCTGATGGTGTGTGAAGTTAGTGAGCCAAATGGAGTTGTTCTCCCACAAGAACCACTCGGCTGATCCTTCTTCAATATGCCCTTCACCAACATGCAGTGTTTCCTTGATTGAATTAGCTCTCACACCAATATTTGCGTCTAGAGCCTTTGCATTGAGGGCTATCTGAAAACGGCTGTGGCGCTGAAGTTGCCTGTGAATGTGGAGTTGGTGACAAGTGAAACCCGCATGTGGAGCACTCGTTTGTGTGGGATGCTCTACCAGGTTCATTCCTAGATAATGCACTCAAAGGGCACTAAGCATAGAGTGTGAAAACTGAGTTTCCTTGAGAGCTGCTTGGAAGCCTGATGGTGTGTGAAGTTAGTGATTCTCCCACAAGTACCACTCGGCTGATCCTTCTTCAATATGCCCTTCACCAACATGCAGTGTTTCCTTGATTGAATTAGCTCTCACACCAATATTTGCGTCTAGAGCCTTTGCATTGAGGGCTATCTGAAAACGGCTGTGGCGCTGAAGTTGCCTGTGAATGTGGAGTTGGTGGCATGTGAAACCCGCATGTGGAGCATTCGTTTCTGTGGGATGCTCTACCAGGTTCATTCCTAGATAATGCACTCAGAGGGCACTAGGCACAGAGTGTGAAAATTGAGTTTCCTTGAGAGCTGCTTGGAAGCCTGATGGTGTGTGAAGTTAGTGAGCCAAATGGAGTTGTTCTCCCACAAGAACCACTCGGCTGATCCTTCTTCAATATGCCCTTCACCAACATGCAGTGTTTCCTTGATTGAATTAGCTCTCACACCAATATTTGCGTCTAGAGCCTTTGCATTGAGGGCTATCTGAAAACGGCTGTGGCGCTGAAGTTGCCTGTGAATGTGGAGTTGGTGGCATGTGAAACCCGCATGTGGAGCATTCGTTTGTGTGGGATGCTCTACCAGGTTCATTCCTAGATAATGCACTCAAAGGGCACTAAGCATAGAGTGTGAAAACTGAGTTTCCTTGAGAGCTGCTTGGAAGCCTGATGGTGTGTGAAGTTAGTGAGCCAAATGGAGTTGTTCTCCGACAAGAACCACTCGGCTGATCCTTCTTCAATATGCCATTCACCAACATGCAGTGTTTCCTTGATTGAATTAGCTCTCACACCAATATTTGCGTCTAGAGCCTTTGCATTGAGGGCTATCTGAAAACGGCTGTGGCGCTGAAGTTGTCTGTGAATGTGGAGTAGGTGGCATGTGAAACCCGCATGTGGAGCATTCATTTGTGTGGGATGCTCCACCAGGTTCATTCCTAGATAATGCACTCAGAGGGCACTAAGCATAGAGTGTGAAAACTGAGTTTCCTTGAGAGCTGCTTGGAAGCCTGATGGTGTGTGAAGTTAGTGAGTCAAATGGAGTTGTTCTCCAACAAGAACCACTCGGCTGATCCTTCTTCAATATGCCCTTCACCAACATGCAGTGTTTCCTTGATTGAACTAGCTCTCACACCAATATTTGCGTCTAGAGCATTTGCATTGAGGGCTATCTGAAAACGGCTGTGGCCCTGAAGTTGCCTGTGAATGTGGAGTTGGTGGCATGTGAAACCCGCATGTGGAGCATTCGTTTGTGTGGAATGCTGACCAAGCTTCATTTCAGTCCTAGGCACTCAAAGGGCACTAAGCATAGAGTGTGAAAACTGAGTTTCCTTGAGAGCTGCTTGGAAGCCTGATGGTGTGTGAAGTTAATGAGCCAAATGGAGTTGTTCTCCAACAAGAACCACTCGGCTGATCCTTCTTCAATATGCCCTTCACCAACATGCAGTGTTTCCTTGATTGAATTAGCTCTCACACCAATATTTGCGTCTAGAGCCTTTGCATTGAGGGCTATCTGAAAACGGCTGTGGCGCTGAAGTTGCCTGTGAATGTGGAGTTGGTGGCATGTGAAACCCGCATGTGGAGCATTCGTTTGTGTGGGATGCTCTACCAGGTTCATTCCTAGATAATGCACTCAAAGGGCACTAAGCATAGAGTGTGAAAACTGAGTTTCCTTGAGAGCTGCTTGGAAGCCTGATGGTGTGTGAAGTAGGTGAGCCAAATGGAGTTGTTCTCCCACAAGAACCACTCGGCTGATCCTTCTTCAATATGCCCTTCACCAACATGCAGTGTTTCCTTGATTGAATTAGCTCTCACACCAATATTTGCGTCTAGAGCCTTTGCATTGAGGGCTATCTGAAAACGGCTGTGGCGTTGAAGTTGCCTGTGAATGTGGAGTTGGTGGCATGTGAAACCCGCATGTGGAGCATTGGTTTGTGTGGGATGCTCTACCAGGTTCATTCCTAGATAATGCACTCAAAGGGCACTAGGCATAGAGTGTGAAAACTGAGTTTCCTTGAGAGCTGCTTGGAAGCCTGATGGTGTGTGAAGTTAGTGAGCCAAATGGAGTTGTTCTCCGACAAGAACCACTCGGCTGATCCTTCTTCAATATGCCCTTCACCAACATGCAGTGTTTCCTTGATTGAATTAGCTCTCACACCAATATTTGCGTCTAGAGCCTTTGCATTGAGGGCTATCTGAAAACGGCTGTGGCGCTGAAGTTGCCTGTGAATGTGGAGTTGGTGGCATGTGAAACCCGCATGTGGAGCACTCGTTTGTGTGGGATGCTCTACCAGGTTCTTTCCTAGATAATGTACTCAAAGGGCACTAAGCATAGAGTGTGAAAACTGCGTTTCCTTGAGAGCTGCTTGGAAGCCTGATGGTGTGTGAAGTTAGTGATTCTCCCACAAGTACCACTCAGCTGATCCTTCTTCAATATGCCCTTCACCAACATGCAGTGTTTCCTTGATTGAATTAGCTCTCACACCATTATTTGCGTCTAGAGCCTTTGCATTGAGGGCTATCTGAAAACGGCTGTGGCGCTGAAGTTGCCTGTGAATGTGGAGTTGGTGGCATGTGAAACCCGCATGTGGAGCATTCGTTTGTGTGGGATGCTATACCAGGTTCATTCCTAGATAATGCACTCAGAGGGCACTAAGCATAGAGTGTGAAAACTGAGTTTCCTTGAGAGCTGCTTGGAAGCCTGATGGTGTGTGAAGTTAGTGAGCCAAATGGAGTTGTTCTCCCACAAGAACCACTCGGCTGATCCTTCTTCAATATGCCCTTCACCAACATGCAGTGTTTCCTTGATTGAATTAGCTCCCACACCAATATTTGCGTCTAGAGCCTTTGCATTGAGGGCTATCTGAAAACGGCTGTGGCGCTGAAGTTGCCTGTGAATGTGGAGTTGGTGGCATGTGAAACCCGCATGTGGAGCATTCGTTTCTGTGGGATGCTCTACCAGGTTCATTCCTAGATAATGCACTCATAGGGCACTAGGCATAGAGTGTGAAAACTGAGTTTCCTTGAGAGCTGCTTGGAAGCCTGATGGTGTGTGAAGATAGTGAGCCAAATGGAGTTGTTCTCCCACAAGAACCACTCGGCTGATCCTTCTTCAATATGCCCTTCACCAACATGCAGTGTTTCCTTGATTGAATTAGCTCTCACACCAATATTTGCGTCTAGAGCCTTTGCATTGAGGGCTATCTGAAAACGGCTGTGGCGCTGCAGTTGCCTGTGAATGTGGAGTTGGTGGCATGTGAAACCCGCATGTGGAGCATTCGTTTGTGTGGGATGCTCTACCAGGTTCATTCCTAGATAATGCACTCAGAGGGCACTAAGCATAGAGTGTGAAAACTGAGTTTCCTTGAGAGCTGCTTGGAAGCCTGATGGTGTGTGAAGTAGGTGAGCCAAATGGAGTTGTTCTCCGACAAGAACCACTCGGCTGATCCTTCTTCAATATGCCCTTCACCAAGATGCATTGTTTCCTTGATTGAATTAGCTCTCACACCAATATTTGCGTCTAGAGCCTTTGCATTGAGGGCTATCTGAAAACGGCTGTGGCGCTGAAGTTGCCTGTGAATGTGGAGTTGGTGGCATGTGAAACCCTCATGTGGAGCATTCGTTTGTGTGGGATGCTCTACCAGGTTCATTCCTAGATAATGCACTTAACGGGCACTAAGCATAGAGTGTGAAAACTGAGTTTCCTTGAGAGCTGCTTGGAAGCCTGATGGTGTGTGAAGTTAATGAGCCAAATGGAGTTGTTCTCCCACAAGAACCACTCGGCTGATCCTTCTTCAATATGCCCTTCACCAACATGCAGTGTTTCCTTGATTGAATTAGCTCTCACACCAATATTTGTGTCTAGAGCCTTTGCATTGAGGGCTATCTGAAAATGGCTGTGGCGCTGAAGTTGCCTGTGAATGTGGAGTTGGTGGCATGTTAAACCCGCATGTGGAGCATTCGTTTGTGTGGGATGCTCTACCAGGTTCATTCCTAGATAATGCACTCAAAGGGCACTAAGCATAGAGTGTGAAAAGTGAGTTTCCTTGAGAGCTGCTTGGAAGCCTGATGGTGTGTGAAGTAGGTAAGCCAAATGGAGTTGTTCTCCCACAAGAACCACTCGGCTGATCCTTCTTCAATATGCCCTTCACCAAGATGCATTGTTTCCTTGATTGAATTAGCTCTCACACCAATATTTGCGTCTAGAGCCTTTGCATTGAGGGCTATCTGAAAACGGCTATGGCGCTGAAGTTGCCTGTGAATGTGGAGTTGGTGGCATGTGAAACCCGCATGTGGAGCATTCGTTTGTGTGGAATGCTGACCAAGCTTCATTTCAGTCCTAAGCACTCAAAGAGCACTAAGCATAGAGTGTGAAAACTGAGTTTCCTTGAGAGCTGCTTGGAAGCCTGATGGTGTGTGAAGTTAATGAGCCAAATGGAGTTGTTCTCCCACAAGAACCACTCGGCTGATCCTTCTTCAATATGCCCTTCACCAACATGCAGTGTTTCCTTGATTGAATTAGCTCTCACACCAATATTTGCGTCTAGAGCCTTTGCATTGAGGGCTATCTGAAAATGGCTGTGGCCCTGAAGTTGTCTGTGAATGTGGAGTTGGTGACATGTGAAACCCGCATGTGGAGCATTCGTTTGTGTGGGATGCTGTACTGGGTTCATTCTGAGATAATGCACTCAGAGGGCACTAAGCATAGAGTGTGAAAACTGAGTTTCCTTGAGAGCTGCTTGGAAGCCTGATGGTGTGTGAAGTTAGTGAGTCAAATGGAGTTGTTCTCCCACAAGAACCACTCAGCTGATCCTTCTTCAATATGCCCTTCACCAACATGCATTGTTTCCTTGATTGAATTAGCTCTCACACCAATATTTGCGTCTAGAGCCTTTGCATTGAGGGCTATCTGAAAACGGCTGTGGCGCTGAAGTTGCCTGTGAATGTGGAGTTGGTGGCATGTGAAACCCGCCTGTGGAGCATTCGTTTGTGTGGGATGCTCTACCAGGTTCATTCCTAGATAATGCACTCAGAGGGCACTAAGCATAGAGTGTGAAAACTGAGTTTCCTTGAGAGCTGCTTGGAAGCCTGATGGTATGTGAAGTTAGTGAGCCAAATGGAGTTGTTCTCCCACAAGAACCACTCGGCTGATCCTTCTGCAATATGCCCTTCACCAACATGCAGTGTTTCCTTGATTGAATTAGCTCTCACACCAATATTTGCGTCTAGAGCCTTTGCATTGAGGGCTATCTGAAAATGGCTGTGGCGCTGAAGTTGCCTGTGAATGTGGAGTTGGTGACATGTGAAACCTCATGTGGAGCATTCGTTTGTGTGGGTTGCTGTACCGGGTTCATTCCTAGATAATGCACTCAGAGGGCACTAAGCATAGAGTGTGAAAACTGAGTTTCCTTGAGAGCTGCTTGGAAGCCTGATGGTGTGTGAAGTTAGTGAGTCAAATGGAGTTGTTCTCCCACAAGAACCACTCAGCTGATCCTTCTTCAATATGCCCTTCACCAACATGCATTGTTTCCTTGATTGAATTAGCTCTCACACCAATATTTGCGTCTAGAGCCTTTGCATTGAGGGCTATCTGAAAACGGCTGTGGCGCTGAAGTTGCCTGTGAATGTGGAGTTGGTGGCATGTGAAACCCTCATGTGGAGCATTCGTTTGTGTGGGATGCTCTACCAGGTTCTTTCCTAGATAATGCACTCAAAGTGCACTAAGCATAGAGTGTGAAAACTGAGTTTCCTTGAGAGCTGCTTGGAAGCCTGATGGTGAGTGAAGTTAGTGAGCCAAATGGAGTTGTTATCCCACAAGAACCACTCGGCTGATCCTTCTTCAATATGCCCTTCACCAACATGCAGTGTTTCCTTGATTGAATTACCTCTCACACCAATATTTGCTTCTAGAGCCTTTGCATTGAGAGCTATCTGAAAACGGCTGTGGCGCTGAAGTTGCCTGTGAATGTGGAGTTGGTGGCATGTGAAACCCGCATGTGGAGCATTCGTTTGTGTGGGATGCTCTACCAGGTTCATTCCTAGATAATGCACTCAAAGGGCACTAAGCATAGAGTGTGAAAACTGAGTTTCCTTGAGAGCTGCTTGGAAGCCTGATGGTGTGTGAAGTTAGTGAGCCAAATGGAGTTGTTCTCCCACAAGAACCACTCGGCTGATCCTTCTTCAATAGGCCCTTCACCAACATGCAGTGTTTCCTTGATTGAATTAGCTCTCACACCAATATTTGCGTCTAGAGCCTTTGCATTGAGGGCTATCTGAAAACGGCTGTGGCGCTGAAGTTGCCTGTGAATGTGGAGTTGGTGGCATGTGAAACCCGCATGTGGAGCATTCGTTTGTGTGGGATGCTCTACCAGGTTCATTCCTAGATAATGCACTCAAAGGGCACTAAGCATAGAGTGTGAAAACTGAGTTTCCTTGAGAGCTGCTTGGAAGCCTGATGGTGTGTGAAGTTAGTGAGCCAAATGGAGTTGTTCTCCCACAAGAACCACTCGGCTGATCCTTCTTCAATATGCCCTTCACCAACATGCAGTGTTTCCTTGATTGAATAACCTCTCACACCAATATTTGCTTCTAGAGCCTTTGCATTGAGAGCTATCTGAAAACGGCTGTGGCGCTGAAGTTGCCTGTGACTGTGGAGTTGGTGGCATGTGAAACCCGCATGTGGAGCATTCGTTTGTGTGGGATGCTCTACCAGGTTCATTGCTAGATAATGCACTCAAAGGGCACTAAGCCTAGAGTGTGAAAAGTGAGTTTCCTTGAGAGCTGCTTGGAAGCCTGATGGTGTGTGAAGTTAGTGAGCCAAATGGAGTTGTTCTAGTACAAGAACCACTCGGCTGATCCTTCTGCAATATGCCCTTCACCAACATGCAGTGTTTCCTTGATTGAATTAGCTCTCACACCAATATTTGCGTCTAGAGCCGTTGCATTGAGGGCTATCTGAAAACGGCTGTGGCGCTGAAGTTGCCTGTGAATGTGGAGTTGGTGGCATGTGAAACCCGCATGTGGAGCATTCGTTTGTGTGGGATGCTCTACCAGGTTCATTCGTAGGTAATGCACTCAAAGGGCACTAAGCCTAGAGTGTGAAAACTGAGTTTCCTTGAGAGCTGCTTGGAAGCCTGATGGTGTGTGAAGTTAGTGAGCCAAATGGAGTTGTTCTCCCACAAGAACCACTCGGCTGATCCTTCTTCAATATGCCCTTCACCAACATGCAGTGTTTCCTTGATTGAATTAGCTCTCACACCAATATTTGCGTCTAGAGCTTTTGCATTGAGGGCTATCTGAAAACGGCTGTGGCGCTGAAGTTGCCTGTGAATGTGGAGTTGGTGGCATGTGAAACCCGCATGTGGAGCATTCGTTTGTGTGGGATGCTCTACCAGGTTCATTCGTAGGTAATGCACTCAAAGGGCACTAAGCCTAGAGTGTGAAAACTGAGTTTCCTTGAGAGCTGCTTGGAAGCCTGATGGTGTGTGAAGTTAGTGAGCCAAATGGAGTTGTTCTCCCACAAGAACCACTCGGCTGATCCTTCTGCAATATGCCCTTCACCAACATGCAGTGTTTCCTTGATTGAATTAGCTCTCACACCAATATTTGCGTCTAGAGCTTTTGCATTGAGGGCTATCTGAAAACGGCTGTGGCGCTGAAGTTGCCTGTGAATGTGGAGTTGGTGGCATGTGAAACCCGCATGTGGAGCATTCGTTTGTGTGGGATGCTCTACCAGGTTCATTCCTAGATAATGCACTCAAAGGGCACTAAGCATAGAGTGTGAAAACTGAGTTTCCTTGAGAGCTGCTTGGAAGCCTGATGGTGTGTGAAGTTAGTGAGCCAAATGGAGTTGTTCTCCCACAAGAACCACTCGGCTGATCCTTCTTCAATATGCCCTTCACCAACATGCAGTGTTTCCTTGATTGAATTACCTCTCACACCAATATTTGCGTCTAGAGCCTTTGCATTGAGGGCTATCTGAAAACGGCTGTGGCGCTGAAGTTGCCTGTGAATGTGGAGTTGGTGGCATGTGAAACCCGCATGTGGAGCATTCGTTTGTGTGGGATGCTCTACCAGGTTCATTCCTAGATAATGCACTCAAAGGGCACTAAGCATAGAGTGTGAAAACTGAGTTTCCTTGAGAGCTGCTTGGAAGCCTGATGGTGTGTGAAGTTAGTGAGCCAAATGGAGTTGTTCTCCCACAAGAACCACTCGGCTGATCCTTCTTCAATATGCCCTTCACCAACATGCAGTGTTTCCTTGATTGAATTAGCTCTCACACCAATATTTGCGTCTAGAGCCTTTGCATTGAGGGCTATCTGAAAACGGCTGTGGCGCTGAAGTTGCCTGTGAATGTGGAGTTGGTGGCATGTGAAACCCGCATGTGGAGCATTCGTTTGTGTGGGATGCTTACCAGATTCATTCCTAGATAATGCACTCAAAGGGCACTAAGCCTAGAGTGTGAAAACTGAGTTTCCTTGAGAGCTGCTTGGAAGCCTGATGGTGTGTGAAGTTAGTGAGCCAAATGGAGTTGTTCTCCCACAAGAACCACTCGGCTGATCCTTCTTCAATATGCCCTTCACCAACATGCAGTTTTTCCTTGATTGAATTAGCTCTCACACCAATATTTGCGTCTAGAGCCTTTGCATTGAGGGCTATCTGAAAACGGCTGTGGCGCTGAAGTTGCCTGTGAATGTGGAGTTGGTGGCATGTGAAACCCTCATGTGGAGCATTCGTTTGTGTGGGATGCTCTACCAGGTTCATTCCTAGATAATGCACTCAAAGGGCACTAAGCATAGAGTGTGAAAACTGAGTTTCCTTGAGAGCTGCTTGGAAGCCTGATGATGTGTGAAGTTAGTGATCCCAATGGAGTTGTTCTCCCACAAGAACCACTCGGCTGATCCTTCTTCAATATGCCCTTCACCAACATGCAGTGTTTCCTTGATTGAATTAGCTCTCACACCAATATTGGCGTCTAGAGCCTTTGCATTGAGGGCTATCTGAAATAGCTGGGACGCTGAAGTTGCCTGTGAATGTGGAGTTGGTGATATGTGAAACCCGCATGTGGAGCATTCGTTTGTGTGGGATGCTCTACCAGGTTCATTCCTAGATAATGCACTCAAAGGGCACTAAGCATAGAGTGTGAAAACTGAGTTTCCTTGAGAGCTGCTTGGAAGCCTGATGGTGTGTGAAGTTAGTGAACCAAATGGAGTTGTTCTCCCACAAGAACCACTCGGCTGATCCTTCTGCAATATGCCCTTCACCAACATGCAGTGTTTCCTTGATTGAATTAGCTCTCACACCAATATTTGCGTCTAGAGCCTTTGCATTGAGGGCTATCTGAAAACGGCTGTGGCGCTGAACTTGCCTGTGAATGTGGAGTTGGTGGCATGTGAAACCCGGAAGTGGAGCATTCGTTTGTGTGGGATGCTCTACCAGGTTCATTGCTAGATAATTCACTCAAAGGGCACTAAGCATAGAGTGTGAAAAGTGAGTTTCCTTGAGAGCTGCTTGGAAGCCTGATGGTGTGTGAAGTTAGTGAGCCAAATGGAGTTGTTCTCCCACAAGAACCACTCGGCTGATCCTTCTTCAATATGCCCTTCACCAACATGCAGTGTTTCCTTGATTGAATTACCTCTCACACCAATATTTGCTTCTAGAGCCTTTGCATTGAGAGCTATCTGAAAACGGCTGTGGCGCTGAAGTTGCCTGTGAATGTGGAGTTGGTGGCATGTGAAACCCGCATGTGGAGCATTGGTTTGTGTGGGATGCTCTACCAGGTTCATTCCTAGATAATGCACTCAAAGGGCACTAAGCATAGAGTGTGAAAACTGAGTTTCCTTGAGAGCTGCTTGGAAGCCTGATGGTGTGTGAAGTTAGTGAGCCAAATGGAGTTGTTCTCCCACAAGAGCCACTCGGCTGATCCTTCTTCCATAGGCCCTTCACCAACATGCAGTGTTTCCTTGATTGAATTAGCTCTCACACCAATATTTGCGTCTAGAGCCTTTGCATTGAGGGCTATCTGAAAACGGCTGTGGCGCTGAAGTTGCCTGTGAATGTGGAGTTGGTGGCATGTGAAACCCGCATGTGGAGCATTCGTTTGTGTGGGATGCTCTACCAGGTTCATTCCTAGATAATGCACTCAAAGGGCACTAAGCATAGAGTGTGAAAACTGAGTTTCCTTGAGAGCTGCTTGGAAGCCTGATGGTGTGTGAAGTTAGTGAGCCAAATGGAGTTGTTCTCCCACAAGAACCACTCGGCTGATCCTTCTTCAATATGCCCTTCACCAACATGCAGTGTTTCCTTGATTGAATTAGCTCTCACACCAATATTTGCTTCTAGAGCCTTTGCATTGAGAGCTATCTGAAAACGGCTGTGGCGCTGAAGTTGCCTGTGACTGTGGAGTTGGTGGCATGTGAAACCCGCATGTGGAGCATTCGTTTGTGTGGGATGCTCTACCAGCTTCATTCCTAGATAATGCACTCAAAGGGCACTAAGCATAGAGTGTGAAAACTGAGTTTCCTTGAGAGCTGCTTGGAAGCCTGATGGTGTGTGAAGTTAGTGAGCCAAATGGAGTTGTTCTCCCACAAGAACCACTCGGCTGATCCTTCTTCAATATGCCCTTCACCAACATGCAGTGTTTCCTTGATTGAATTAGCTCTCACACCAATATTTGCGTCTAGAGCTTTTGCATTGAGGGCTATCTGAAAACGGCTGTGGCGCTGAAGTTGCCTGTGAATGTGGAGTTGGTGGCATGTGAAACCCGCATGTGGAGCATTCGTTTGTGTGGGATGCTCTACCAGGTTCATTCCTAGATAATGCAATCAAAGGGCACTAAGCATAGAGGGTGAAAACTGAGTTTCCTTGAGAGCTGCTTGGAAGCCTGATGGTGTGTGAAGTTAGTGAGCCAAATGGAGTTGTTCTCCCACAAGAACCACTCGGCTGATCCTTCTTCAATATGCCCTTCACCAACATGCAGTGTTTCCTTGATTGAATTACCTCTCACACCAATATTTGCGTCTAGAGCCTTTGCATTGAGGGCTATCTGAAAACGGCTGTGGCGCTGAAGTTGCCTGTGAATGTGGAGTTGGTGGCATGTGAAACCCGCATGTGGAGCATTCGTTTGTGTGGGATGCTCTACCAGGTTCATTCCTAGATAATGCACTCAAAGGGCACTAAGCATAGAGGGTGAAAACTGAGTTTCCTTGAGAGCTGCTTGGAAGCCTGATGGTGTGTGAAGTTAGTGAGCCAAATGGAGTTGTTCTCCCACAAGAACCACTCGGCTGATCCTTCTTCAATATGCCCTTCACCAACATGCAGTGTTTCCTTGATTGAATAACCTCTCACACCAATATTTGCTTCTAGAGCCTTTGCATTGAGAGCTATCTGAAAACGGCTGTGGCGCTGAAGTTGCCTGTGACTGTGGAGTTGGTGGCATGTGAAACCCGCATGTGGAGCATTCGTTTGTGTGGGATGCTCTACCAGGTTCATTCCTAGATAATGCACTCAAAGGGCACTAAGCATAGAGTGTGAAAAGTGAGTTTCCTTGAGAGCTGCTTGGAAGCCTGATGGTGTGTGAATTTAGTGAGCCAAATGGAGTTGTTCTCCCACAAGAACCACTCGGCTGATCCTTCTTCAATATGCCCTTCACCAACATGCAGTGTTTCCTTGATTGAATTACCTCTCACACCAATATTTGCGTCTAGAGCCTTTGCATTGAGAGCTATCTGAAAACGGCTGTGGCGCTGAAGTTGCCTGTGAATGTGGAGTTGGTGGCATGTGAAACCCGCATGTGGAGCATTCGTTTGTGTGGGATGCTCTACCAGGTTCATTCCTAGATAATGTACTCAAAGGGCACTAAGCATAGAGTGTGAAAACTGAGTTTCCTTGAGAGCTGCTTGGAAGCCTGATGGTGTGTGAAGTTAGTGAGCCAAATGGAGTTGTTCTCCCACAAGAACCACTCGGCTGATCCTTCTTCAATATGCCCTTCACCAACATGCAGTGTTTCCTTGATTGAATTAGCTCTCACACCAATATTTGCGTCTAGAGCCTTTGCATTGAGGGCTATCTGAAAACGGCTGTGGCGCTGAAGTTGCCTGTGAATGTGGAGTTGGTGGCATGTGAAACCCGCATGTGGAGCATTCGTTTGTGTGGGATGCTTACCAGATTCATTCCTAGAAAATGCACTCAAAGGGCACTAAGCATAGAGTGTGAAAACTGAGTTTCCTTGAGAGCTGCTTGGAAGCCTGATGGTGTGTGAAGTTAGTGAGCCAAATGGAGTTGTTCTCCCACAAGAACCACTCGGCTGATCCTTCTTCAATATGCCCTTCACCAACATGCAGTGTTTCCTTGATTGAATAACCTCTCACACCAATATTTGCTTCTAGAGCCTTTGCATTGAGAGCTATCTGAAAACGGCTGTGGCGCTCAAGTTGCCTGTGACTGTGGAGTTGGTGGCATGTGAAACCCGCATGTGGAGCATTCGTTTGTGTGGGATGCTCTACCAGGTTCATTCCTAGATAATGCACTCAAAGGGCACTAAGCATTGAGTGTGAAAAGTGAGTTTCCTTGAGAGCTACTTGGAAGCCTGATGGTGTGTGAAGTTAGTGAGCCAAATGGAGTTGTTCTAGTACAAGAACCACTCGGCTGATCCTTCTTCAATATGCCCTTCACCAACATGCAGTGTTTCCTTGATTCAATTAGCTCTCACACCAATATTTGTGTCTAGAGCCTTTGCATTGAGGGCTATCTGAAAAACGGCTGTGGCGCTGAAGTTGCCTGTGAATGTGGAGTTGGTGGCATGTGAAACCCGGAAGTGGAGCATTCGTTTGTGTGGGATGCTCTACCAGGTTCATTGCTAGATAATTCACTCAAAGGGCACTAAGCATAGAGTGTGAAAACTGAGTTTCCTTGAGAGCTGCTTGGAAGCCTGATGGTGTGTGAAGTTAGTGAGCCAAATGGAGTTGTTCTCCCCACAAGAACCACTCGGCTGATCCTTCTTCAATATGCCCTTCACCAACATGCAGTGTTTCCTTGATTGAATTACCTCTCACACCAATATTTGCTTCTAGAGCCTTTGCATTGAGAGCTATCTGAAAACGGCTGTGGCGCTGACGTTGCCTGTGAATGTGGAGTTGGTGGCATGTGAAACCCGCATGTGGAGCATTGGTTTGTGTGGGATGCTCTACCAGGTTCATTCCTAGATAATGCACTCAAAGGGCACTAAGCATAGAGTGTGAAAACTGAGTTTCCTTGAGAGCTGCTTGGAAGCCTGATGGTGTGTGAAGTTAGTGAGCCAAATGGAGTTGTTCTCCCACAAGAACCACTCGGCTGATCCTTCTTCAATAGGCCCTTCACCAACATGCAGTGTTTCCTTGATTGAATTAGCTCTCACACCAATATTTGCGTCTAGAGCCTTTGCATTGAGGGCTATCTGAAAACGGCTGTGGCGCTGAAGTTGCCTGTGAATGTGGAGTTGGTGGCATGTGAAACCCGCATGTGGAGCATTCGTTTGTGTGGGATGCTCTACCAGGTTCATTCCTAGATAATGCACTCAAAGGGCACTAAGCATAGAGTGTGAAAACTGAGTTTCCTTGAGAGCTGCTTGGAAGCCTGATGGTGTGTGAAGTTAGTGAGCCAAATGGAGTTGTTCTCCCACAAGAACCACTCGGCTGATCCTTCTTCAATATGCCCTTCACCAACATGCAGTGTTTCCTTGATTGAATAACCTCTCACACCAATATTTGCTTCTAGAGCCTTTGCATTGAGGGCTATCTGAAAACGGCTGTGGCGCTGAAGTTGCCTGTGACTGTGGAGTTGGTGGCATGTGAAACCCGCATGTGGAGCATTCGTTTGTGTGGGATGCTCTACCAGGTTCATTCCTAGATAATGCACTCAAAGGGCACTAAGCATAGAGTGTGAAAAGTGAGTTTCCTTGAGAGCTGCTTGGAAGCCTGATGGTGTGTGAAGTTAGTGAGCCAAATGGAGTTGTTCTAGTACAAGAACCACTCGGCTGATCCTTCTTCAATATGCCCTTCACCAACATGCAGTGTTTCCTTGATTGAATTAGCTCTCACACCAATATTTGCGTCTAGAGCCGTTGCATTGAGGGCTATCTGAAAACGGCTGTGGCGCTGAAGTTGCCTGTGAATGTGGAGTTGGTGGCATGTGAAACCCGCATGTGGAGCATTCGTTTGTGTGGGATGCTCTACCAGGTTCATTCGTAGGTAATGCACTCAAAGGGCACTAAGCATAGAGTGTGAAAAGTGAGTTTCCTTGAGAGCTGCTTGGAAGCCTGATGGTGTGTGAAGTTAGTGAGCCAAATGGAGTTGTTCTCCCACAAGAACCACTCGGCTGATCCTTCTTCAATATGCCCTTCACCAACATGCAGTGTTTCCTTGATTGAATTAGCTGTCACACCAATATTTGCGTCTAGAGCCTTTGCATTGAGGGCTATCTGAAAACGGCTGTGGCACTCAAGTTGCCTGTGAATGTGGAGTTGGTGGCATGTGAAACCCGCATGTGGAGCATTCGTTTGTGTGGGATGCTCTACCAGGTTCATTCCTAGATAATGCACTCAAAGGGCACTAAGCCTAGAGTGTGAAAACTGAGTTTCCTTGAGAGCTGCTTGGAAGCCTGATGGTGTGTGAAGTTAGTGAGCCAAATGGAGTTGTTCTCCCACAAGAACCACTCGGCTGATCCTTCTGCAATATGCCCTTCACCAACATGCAGTGTTTCCTTGATTGAATTAGCTCTCACACCAATATTTGCGTCTAGAGCTTTTGCATTGAGGGCTATCTGAAAACGGCTGTGGCGCTGAAGTTGCCTGTGAATGTGGAGTTGGTGGCATGTGAAACCCGCATGTGGAGCATTCGTTTGTGTGGGATGCTCTACCAGGTTCATTCCTAGATAATGCACTCAAAGGGCACTAAGCATAGAGTGTGAAAACTGAGTTTCCTTGAGAGCTGCTTGGAAGCCTGATGGTGTGTGAAGTTAGTGAGCCAAATGGAGTTGTTCTCCCACAAGAACCACTCGGCTGATCCTTCTTCAATATGCCCTTCACCAACATGCAGTGTTTCCTTGATTGAATTACCTCTCACACCAATATTTGCGTCTAGAGCCTTTGCATTGAGGGCTATCTGAAAACGGCTGTGGCGCTGAAGTTGCCTGTGAATGTGGAGTTGGTGGCATGTGAAACCCGCATGTGGAGCATTCGTTTGTGTGGGATGCTCTACCAGGTTCATTCCTAGATAATGCACTCAAAGGGCACTAAGCATAGAGTGTGAAAACTGAGTTTCCTTGAGAGCTGCTTGGAAGCCTGATGGTGTGTGAAGTTAGTGAGCCAAATGGAGTTGTTCTCCCACAAGAACCACTCGGCTGATCCTTCTTCAATATGCCCTTCACCAACATGCAGTGTTTCCTTGATTGAATTAGCTCTCACACCAATATTTGCGTCTAGAGCCTTTGCATTGAGGGCTATCTGAGAACGGCTGTGGCGCTGAAGTTGCCTGTGAATGTGGAGTTGGTGGCATGTGAAACCCGCATGTGGAGCATTCGTTTGTGTGGGATGCTTACCAGATTCATTCCTAGATAATGCACTCAAAGGGCACTAAGCATAGAGTGTGGAAACTGAGTTTCCTTGAGAGCTGCTTGGAAGCCTGATGGTGTGTGAAGTTAGTGAGCCAAATGGAGTTGTTCTCCCACAAGAACCACTCGGCTGATCCTTCTTCAATATGCCCCTTCACCAACATGCAGTGTTTCCTTGATTGAATAACCTCTCACACCAATATTTGCTTCTAGAGCCTTTGCATTGAGAGCTATCTGAAAACGGCAGTGGCGCTGAAGTTGCCTGTGACTGTGGAGTTGGTGGCATGTGAAACCCGCATGTGGAAAATTCGTTTGTGTGGGATGCTCTACCAGGTTCATTTCTAGATAATGCACTCAAAGGGCACTAAGCATAGAGTGTGAAAAGTGAGTTTCCTTGAGAGCTGCTTGGAAGCCTGATGGTGTGTGAATTTAGTGAGCCAAATGGAGTTGTTCTCCCACAAGAACCACTCGGCTGATCCTTCTTCAATATGCCCTTCACCAACATGCAGTGTTTCCTTGATTGAATTACCTCTCACACCAATATTTGCGTCTAGAGCCTTTGCATTGAGAGCTATCTGAAAACGGCTGTGGCGCTGAAGTTGCCTGTGAATGTGGAGTTGGTGGCATGTGAAACCCGCATGTGGAGCATTGGTTTGTGTGGGATGCTCTACCAGGTTCATTCCTAGATAATGCACTCAAAGGGCACTAAGCATAGAGTGTGAAAACTGAGTTTCCTTGAGAGCTGCTTGGAAGCCTGATGGTGTGTGAAGTTAGTGAGCCAAATGGAGTTGTTCTCCCACAAGAACCACTCGGCTGATCCTTCTGCAATATGCCCTTCACCAACATGCAGTGTTTCCTTGATTGAATTACCTCTCACACCAATATTTGCGTCTAGAGCCTTTGCATTGAGGGCTATCTGAAAACGGCTGTGGCGCTGAAGTTGCCTGTGAATGTGGAGTTGGTGGCATGTGAAACCCGCATGTGGAGCATTCGTTTGTGTGGGATGCTCTACCAGGTTCATTCCTAGATAATGCACTCAAAGGGCACTAAGCATAGAGTGTGAAAACTGAGTTTCCTTGAGAGCTGCTTGGAAGCCTGATGGTGTGTGAATTTAGTGAGCCAAATGGAGTTGTTCTCCCACAAGAACCACTCGGCTGATCCTTCTTCAATATGCCCTTCACCAACATGCAGTGTTTCCTTGATTGAATTAGCTCTCACACCAATATTTGCGTCTAGAGCCTTTGCATTGAGGGCTATCTGAAAACGGCTGTGGCGCTGAAGTTGCCTGTGAATGTGGAGTTGTTGGCATGTGAAACGCGCATGTGGAGCATTCGTTTGTGTGGGATGCTTACCAGATTCATTCCTAGATAATGCACTCAAAGGGCACTAAGCATAGAGTGTGAAAACTGAGTTTCCTTGAGAGCTGCTTGGAAGCCTGATGGTGTGTGAAGTTAGTGAGCCAAATGGAGTTGTTCTCCCACAAGAACCACTCGGCTGATCCTTCTTCAATATGCCCTTCACCAACATGCAGTGTTTCCGTGATTGAATAACCTCTCACACCAATATTTGCTTCTAGAGCCTTTGCATTGAGATCTATCTGAAAACGGCTGTGGCGCTGAAGTTGCCTGTGACTGTGGAGTTGGTGGCATGTGAAACCCGCCTGTGGAGCATTCGTTTGTGTGGGATGCTCTACCAGGTTCATTCCTAGATAATGCACTCAAAGGGCACTAAGCATAGAGTGTGAAAAGTGAGTTTCCTTGAGAGCTGCTTGGAAGCCTGATGGTGTGTGAAGTTAGTGAGCCAAATGGAGTTGTTCTAGTACAAGAACCACTCGGCTGATCCTTCTTCAATATGCCCTTCACCAACATGCAGTGTTTCCTTGATTGAATTAGCTCTCACACCAATATTTGCGTCTAGAGCCTTTGCATTGAGGGCTATCTGAATACGGCTGTGGCGCTGAAGTTGCCTGTGAATGTGGAGTTGGTGGCATGTGAAACCCGCATGTGGAGCATTGGTTTGTGTGGGATGCTCAACCATGTTCATTGCTAGATAATTCACTCAAAGGGCACTAAGCATAGAGTGTGAAAAGTGAGTTTCCTTGAGAGCTGCTTGGAAGCCTGATGGTGTGTGAAGTTCGTGAGCCAAATGGAGTTGTTCTAGTACAAGAACCACTCGGCTGATCCTTCTCCAATATGCCCTTCACCAACATGCAGTGTTTCCTTGATTGAATTAGCTGTCACACCAATATTTGCGTCTAGAGCCTTTGCATTGAGAGCTATCTGAAAACGGCTGTGGCACTCAAGTTGCCTGTGAATGTGGAGTTGTTGGCATGTGAAACCCGCATGTGGAGCATTCGTTTGTGTGGCATGCTCTACCAGGTTCATTCGTAGGTAATGCACTCAAAGGGCACTAAGCATAGAGTGTGAAAAGTGAGTTTCCTTGAGAGCTGCTTGGAAGCCTGATGGTGTGTGAAGTTAGTGAGCCAAATGGAGTTGTTCTCCCACAGGAACCACTCGGCTGATCCTTCTTCAATATGCCCTTCACCAACATGCAGTGTTTCCTTGATTGAATTAGCTCTCACACCAATATTTGCGTCTAGAGCCTTTGCATTGAGGGCTCTCTGAAAACGGCTGTGGCGCTCAAGTTGCCTGTGAATGTGGAGTTGGTGGCATGTGAAACCCGCATGTGGAGCATTCGTTTGTGTGGCATGCTCTACCAGATTCATTTCAGTCCTAGGCACTCAAAGGGCACTAAGCATAGAGTGTGAAAATTGAGTTTCCTTGAGAGCTGCTTGGAAGCCTGATGGTGTGTGAAGTTAGTGAGCCAAATGGAGTTGTTCTAGTACAAGAACCACTCGGCTGATCCTTCTTCAATATGCCCTTCACCAACATGCAGTGTTTCCTTGATTGAATTAGCTCTCACACCAATATTTGCGTCTAGAGCCTTTGCATTGAGGGCTATCTGAAAACGGCTGTGGCGCTGAAGTTGCCTGTGAATGTGGAGTTGGTGGCATGTGAAACCCGCATGTGGAGCATTCATTTGTGTGGGATGCTCTACCAGGTTCATTCGTAGGTAATGCACTCAAAGGGCACTAAGCATAGAGTGTGAAAACTGAGTTTCCTTGAGAGCTGCTTGGAAGCCTGATGGTGTGTGAAGTTAGTGAGCCAAATGGAGTTGTTCTCCCACAAGAACCACTCGGCTGATCCTTCTGCAATATGCCCTTCACCAACATGCAGTGTTTCGTTGATTGAATTAGCTCTCACACCAATATTTGCGTCTAGAGCTTTTGCATTGAGGGCTATCTGAAAACGGCTGTGGCGCTGAAGTTGCCTGTGAATGTGGAGTTGGTGGCATGTGAAACCCGCATGTGGAGCATTCGTTTGTGTGGGATGCTCTACCAGGTTCATTCCTAGATAATGCACTCAAAGGGCACTAAGCATAGAGTGTGAAAACTGAGTTTCCTTGAGAGCTGCTTGGAAGCCTGATGGTGTGTGAATTTAGTGAGCCAAATGGAGTTGTTCTCCCACAAGAACCACTCGGCTGATCGTTCTTCAATATGCCCTTCACCAACATGAAGTGTTTCCTTGATTGAATTACCTCTCACACCAATATTTGCTTCTAGAGCCTTTGCTTTGAGGGCTATCTGAAAACGGCTGTGGCGCTGAAGTTGACTGTGAATGTGGAGTTGGTGGCATGTGAAACCCGCATGTGGAGCATTCGTTTGTGTGGGATGCTCTACCAGGTTCATTCCTAGATAATGCACTCAAAGGGCACTAAGCATAGAGTGTGAAAACTGAGTTTCCTTGAGAGCTGCTTGGAAGCCTGATGGTGTGTGAAGTTAGTGAGCCAAATGGAGTTGTTCTCCCACAAGAACCACTCGGCTGATCCTTCTTCAATATGCCCTTCACCAACATGCAGTGTTTCCTTGATTGAATTACCTCTCACACCAATATTTGCGTCTAGAGCCTTTGCATTGAGAGCTATCTGAAAACGGCTGTGGCGCTGAAGTTGCCTGTGAATGTGGAGTTGTTGGCATGTGAAACCCGCATGTGGAGCATTCGTTTGTGTGGGATGCTCTACCAGGTTCATTCCTAGATAATGCACTCAAAGGGCACTAAGCATAGAGTGTGAAAACTGAGTTTCCTTGAGAGCTGCTTGGAAGCCTGATGGTGTGTGAAGTTAGTGAGCCAAATGGAGTTGTTCTCCCACAAGAACCACTCGGCTGATCCTTCTTCAATAGGCCCTTCACCAACATGCAGTGTTTCCTTGATTGAATTAGCTCTCACACCAATATTTGCGTCTAGAGCCTTTGCATTGAGGGCTATCTGAAAACGGCTGTGGCGCT
This sequence comes from Ochotona princeps, assembly GCF_030435755.1. Lineage (NCBI taxonomy): Eukaryota > Metazoa > Chordata > Mammalia > Lagomorpha > Ochotonidae > Ochotona > Ochotona princeps. The sequence continues at coordinate 791 of NW_026698806.1, read as the reverse complement.
GAAGTTGCCTGTGAATGTGGAGTTGGTGGCATGTGAAACCCGCATGTGGAGCATTCGTTTGTGTGGGATGCTCTACCAGGTTCATTCCTAGATAATGCACTCAAAGGGCACTAAGCATAGAGTGTGAAAACTGAGTTTCCTTGAGAGCTGCTTGGAAGCCTGATGGTGTGTGAAGTTAGTGCGCCAAATGAAGTTGTTCTCCCACAAGAACCACTCGGCTGATCCTTCTGCAATATGCCCTTCACCAACATGCAGTGTTTCCTTGATTGAATTAGCTCTCACACCAATATTTGCGTCTAGAGCCTTTGCATTGAGGGCTATCTGAAAACGGCTGTGGCGCTGAAGTTGCCTGTGAATGTGGAGTTGGTGGCATGTGAAACCCGCATGTGGAGCATTAGTTTGTGTGGGATGCTCTACCAGGTTGATTCCTAGATAATGCACTCAAAGGGCACTAAGCATAGAGTGTGAAAAGTGAGTTTCCTTGAGAGCTGCTTGGAAGCCTGATGGTGTGTGACGTTAGTGAGCCAAATGGAGTTGTTCTCCCACAAGAACCACTCGGCTGATCCTTCTTCAATATGCCCTTCACCAACATGCAGTGTTTCCTTGATTGAATTAGCTCTCACACCAATATTTGCGTCTAGAGCCTTTGCATTGAGGGCTATCTGAAAGCGGCTGTGGCGCTGAAGTTGCCTGTGAATGTGGAGTTGGTGGCATGTGAAACCCGCATGTGGAGCATTCATTTGTGTGGGATGCTCTACCAGGTTCATTCGTAGGTAATGCACTCAAAGGGC
>NW_026698805.1:0-37689 GCF_030435755.1 Ochotona princeps | reverse complement strand
TGATGCTCTACCAGGTTCATTCCTAGATAATGCACGCAAAGGGCACTAAGCATAGAGTGTGAAAACTGAGTTTCCTTGAGAGCTGCTTGGAAGCCTGATGGTGTGTGAAGTTAGTGAGCCAAATGGAGTTGTTCTCCCACAAGAACCACTCGGCTGATCCTTCTTCAATATGCCCTTCACCAACATGCAGTGTTTCCTTGATTGAATTAGCTCTCACACCAATATTTGCGTCTAGAGCCTTTGCATTGAGGGCTATCTGAAAACGGCTGTGGCGCTGAAGTTGCCTGTGAATGTGGAGTTGGTGGCATGTGAAACCCGCATGTGGAGCATTCGTTTGTGTGGGATGCTCTACCAGGTTCATTCCTAGATAATGCACGCAAAGGGCACTAAGCATAGAGTGTGAAAACTGAGTTTCCTTGAGAGCTGCTTGGAAGCCTGATGGTGTGTGAAGTTAGTGAGCCAAATGGAGTTGTTCTCCCACAAGAACCACTCGGCTGATCCTTCTTCAATATGCCCTTCACCAACATGCAGTGTTTCCTTGATTGAATTAGCTCTCACACCAATATTTGCGTCTAGAGCCTTTGCATTGAGGGCTATCTGAAAACGGCTGTGGCGCTGAAGTTGCCTGTGAATGTGGAGTTGGTGGCATGTGAAACCCGCATGTGGAGCATTCGTTTGTGTGGGATGCTGACCAAGCTTCATTTCAGTCCTAGGCACACAAAGGGCACTAAGCATAGAGTGTGAAAACTGAGTTTCCTTGAGAGCTGCTTGGAAGCCTGATGGTGTGTGAAGTTAGGGAGCCAAATGGAGTTGTTCTCCCACAAGAACCACTCGGCTGATCCTTCTTCAATATGCCCTTCACCAACATGCAGTGTTTCCTTGATTGAATTAGCTCTCACACCAATATTTGCGTCTAGAGCCTTTGCATTGAGGGCTATCTGAAAACGGCTGTGGCGCTGAAGTTGCCTGTGAATGTGGAGTTGGTGGCATGTGAAACCCGCATGTGAAGCATTCGTTTGTGTGGGATGCTCTACCAGGTTCATTCCTAGATTATGCACTCAAAGGGCACTAAGCATAGAGTGTGAAAACTGAGTTTCCTTGAGAGCTGCTTGGAAGCCTGATGGTGTGTGAAGTTAGTGAGCCAAATGGAGTTGTTCTCCCACAAGAACCACTCGGCTGATCCTTCTTCATTATGCCCTTCACCAACATGCAGTGTTTCCTTGATTGAATTAGCTCTCACACCAATATTTGCGTCTAGAGCCTTTGCATTGAGGGCTATCTGAAAACGGCTGTAGCGCTGAAGTTGCCTGTGAATGTGGAGTTGGTGGCATGTGAAACCCGCATGTGGAGCATTCGTTTGTGTGGGATGCTGACCAAGCTTCATTTCAGTCCTAGGCACACAAAGGGCACTAAGCATAGAGTGTGAAAACTGAGTTTCCTTGAGAGCTGCTTGGAAGCCTGATGGTGTGTGAAGTTAGTGAGCCAAATGGAGTTGTTCTCCCACAAGAACCACTCGGCTGATCCTTCTTCAATATGCCCTTCACCAACATACAGTGTTTCCTTGATTGAATTAGCTCTCACACCAATATTTGCGTCTAGAGCCTTTGCATTGAGGGCTATCTGAAAACGGCTGTGGCGCTGAAGTTGCCTGTGAATGTGGAGTTGGTGGCATGTGAAACCCGCATGTGGAGCATTCGTTTGTGTGGGATGCTGACCAAGCTTCATTTCTGTCCTAGCCACACAAAGAGCACTAAGCATAGAGTGTGAAAACTGAGTTTCCTTGAGAGCTGCTTGGAAGCCTGATGGTGTGTGAAGTTAGTGAGCCAAATGGAGTTGTTCTCCCACAAGAACCACTCGGCCGATCCTTCTTCAATATGCCCTTCACCAACATGCAGTGTTTCCTTGATTGAATTAGCTCTCACACCAATATTTGCGTCTAGAGCCTTTGCATTGAGGGCTATCTGAAAACGGCTGTGGGCGCTGAAGTTGCCTGTGAATGTGGAGTTGGTGGCATGTGAAACCCGCATGTGGAGCATTCGTTTGTGTGGGATGCTGACCAAGCTTCATTTCAGTCCTAGGCACTCAAAGGGCACTAAGCATAGAGTGTGAAAACTGAGTTTCCTTGAGAGCTGCTTGGAAGCCTGATGGTGTGTGAAGTTAGGGAGCCAAATGGAGTTGTTCTCCCACAAGAACCACTCGGCTGATCCTTCTTCAATATGCCCTTCACCAACATGCAGTGTTTCCTTGATTGAATTAGCTCTCACACCAATATTTGCGTCTAGAGCCTTTGCTTTGAGGGCTATCTGAAAACGGCTGTGGCGCTGAAGTTGCCTGTGAATGTGGAGTTGGTGGCATGTGAAACCCGCATGTGGAGCATTCGTTTGTGTGGGATGCTGACCAAGCTTCATTTCAGTCCTAGGCACTCAAAGGGCACTAAGCATAGAGTGTGAAAACTGAGTTTCCTTGAGAGCTGCTTGGAAGCCTGATGGTGTGTGAAGTTAGGGAGCCAAATGGAGTTGTTCTCCCACAAGAACCACTCGGCTGATCCTTCTTCAATATGCCCCTTCACCAACATGCAGTGTTTTCCTTGATTGAATTAGCTCTCACACCAATATTTGCGTCTAGAGCCTTTGCATTGAGGGCTATCTGAAAACGGCTGTGGCGCTGAAGTTGCCTGTGAATCTGGAGTTGGTGGCATGTGAAACCCGCATGTGAAGCATTCGTTTGTGTGGGATGCTCTACCAGGTTCATTCCTAGATTATGCACTCAAAGGGCACTAAGCATAGAGTGTGAAAACTGAGTTTCCTTGAGAGCTGCTTGGAAGCCTGATGGTGTGTGAAGTTAGGGAGCCAAATGGAGTTGTTCTCCCACAAGAACCACTCGGCTGATCCTTCTTCAATATGCCCTTCACCAACATGCAGTGTTTCCTTGATTGAATTAGCTCTCACACCAATATTTGCGTCTAGAGCCTTTGCATTGAGGGCTATCTGAAAACGGCTGTGGCGCTGAAGTTGCCTGTGAATGTGGAGTTGGTGGCATGTGAAACCCGCATGTGGAGCATTCGTTTGTGTGGGATGCTGACCAAGCTTCATTTCAGTCCTAGCCACACAAAGAGCACTAAGCATAGAGTGTGAAAACTGAGTTTCCTTGAGAGCTGCTTGGAAGCCTGATGGTGTGTGAAGTTAGTGAGCCAAATGGAGTTGTTCTCCCACAAGAACCACTCGGCTGATCCTTCTTCAATATGCCCTTCACCAACATGCAGTGTTTCCTTGATTGAATTAGCTCTCACACCAATATTTGCGTCTAGAGCCTTTGCATTGAGGGCTATCTGAAAACGGCTGTGGCGCTGAAGTTGCCTGTGAATGTGGAGTTGGTGGCATGTGAAACCCGCATGTGGAGCATTCGTGTATGTGGGATGCTGACCAAGCTTCATTTCAGTCCTAGTCACACAAAGAGCACTAAGCATAGAGTGTGAAAACTGAGTTTCCTTGAGAGCTGCTTGGAAGCCTGATGGTGTGTGAAGTTAGTGAGCCAAATGGAGTTGTTCTCCCACAAGAACCACTCGGCCGATCCTTCTTCAATATGCCCTTCACCAACATGCAGTGTTTCCTTGATTGAATTAGCTCTCACACCAATATTTGCGTCTAGAGCCTTTGCATTGAGGGCTATCTGAAAACGGCTGTGGCGCTGAAGTTGCCTGTGAATCTGGAGTTGGTGGCATGTGAAACCCGCATGTGGAGCATTCGTTTGTGTGGGATGCTCTACCAGGTTCATTTCAGTCCTAGGCACTCAATGGGCACTAAGCATAGAGTGTGAAAACTGAGTTTCCTTGAGAGCTGCTTGGAAGCCTGATGGTGTGTGAAGTTAGTGAGCCAAATGGAGTTGTTCTCCCACAAGAACCACTCGCCTGATCCTTCTTCAATATGCACTTCACCAACATGTAGTGTTTCCTTGATTGAATTAGCTCTCACACCAATATTTGCGTCTAGAGCCTTTGCATTGAGGGCTATCTGAAAACGGCTGTGGCGCTGAAGTTGCCTGTGAATGTGGAGTTGGTGGCATGTGAAACCCGCATGTGGAGCATTCGTTTGTGTGGGATGCTCTACCAGGTTCATTCCTAGATAATGCACTCAAAGACCACTAAGCATAGAGTGTGAAAACTGAGTTTCCTTGAGAGCTGCTTGGAAGCCTGATGGTGTGTGAAGTTAGTGAGCCAAATGGAGTTGTTCTCCCACAAGAACCACTCAGCTAATCCTTCTTCAATATGCCCTTCACCAACATGCAGTGTTTCCTTGATTGAATTAGCTCTCACACCAATATTTGCGTCTAGAGCCTTTGCATTGAGGGCTATCTGAAAACGGCTGTGGCGCTGAAGTTGCCTGTGAATGTGGAGTTGGTGGCATGTGAAACCCGCATGTGGAGCATTCGTTTGTGTGGGATGCTCCACCAGGTTCATTTCAGTCCTAGCCATACAAAGGGCACTAAGCATAGAGTGTGAAAACTGAGTTTCCTTGAGAGCTGCTTGGAAGCCTGATGGTGTGTGAAGTTAGGGAGCCAAATGGAGTTGTTCTCCCACAAGAACCACCCGGCTGATCCTTCTTCAATATGCCCTTCACCAACATTCAGTGTTTCCTTGATTGAATTAGCTCTCACACCAATATTTGCGTCTAGAGCCTTTGCATTGAGGGCTATCTGAAAACGGCTGTGGCGCTGAAGTTGCCTGTGAATGTGGAGTTGGTGGCATGTGAAACCCGCATGTGGAGCATTCGTTTGTGTGGGATGCTCTACCAGGTTCATTTCCTAGATAATGCACTCAAAGGGCACTAAGCATAGAGTGTGAAAACTGAGTTTCCTTGAGAGCTGCTTGGAAGCCTGATGGTGTGTGAAGTTAGTGAGCCAAATGGAGTTGTTCTCCCACAAGAACCACTCGGCTGATCCTTCTTCAATATGCACTTCACCAACATGTAGTGTTTCCTTGATTGAATTAGCTCTCACACCAATATTTGCGTCTAGAGCCTTTGCATTGAGGGCTATCTGAAAATGGCTGTGGCGCTGAAGTTGCCTGTGAATGTGGAGTTGGTGGCATGTGAAACCCGCATGTGGAGCATTCGTTTGTGTGGGATGCTGACCAAGCTTCATTTCAGTCCTAGCCACACAAAGAGCACTAAGCATAGAGTGTGAAAACTGAGTTTCCTTGAGAGCTGCTTGGAAGCCTTATGATGTGTGAAGTTAGTGAGCCAAATGGAGTTGTTCTCCCACAAGAACCACTCGGCTGATCCTTCTTCAATATGCCCCTTCACCAACATGCAGTGTTTCCTTGATTGAATTAGCTCTCACACCAATATTTGCGTCTAGAGCCTTTGCATTGAGGGCTATCTGAAAACGGCTGTGGCGCTGAAGTTGCCTGTGAATGTGGAGTTGGTGGCATGTGAAACCCGCATGTGGAGCATTCGTTTGTGTGGGATGCTGACCAAGCTTCATTTCAGTCCTAGCCACACAAAGAGCACTAAGCATAGAGTGTGAAAACTGAGTTTCCTTGAGAGCTGCTTGGAAGCCTGATGGTGTGTGAAGTTAGTGAGCCAAATGGAGTTGTTCTCCCACAAGAACCACTCGGCTGATCCTTCTTCAATATGCCCTTCACCAACATGCAGTGTTTTCTTGATTGAATTAGCTCTCACACCAATATTTGCGTCTAGAGCCTTTGCATTGAGGGCTATCTGAAAACGGCTGTGGCGCTGAAGTTGCCTGTGAATCTGGAGTTGGTGGCATGTGAAACCCGCATGTGGAGCATTCGTTTGTGTGGGATGCTCTACCAGGTTCATTTCAGTCCTAGGCACTCAAAGGGCACTAAGCATAGAGTGTGAAAACTGAGTTTCCTTGAGAGCTGCTTGGAAGCCTGATGGTGTGTGAAGTTAGTGAGCCAAATGGAGTTGTTCTCCCACAAGAACCACTCGGCTGATCCTTCTTCAATATGCCCTTCACCAACATGCAGTGTTTCCTTGATTGAATTAGCTCTCACACCAATATTTGCGTCTAGAGCCTTTGCATTGAGGGCTATCTGAAAACGGCTGTGGCGCTGAAGTTGCCTGTGAATGTGGAGTTGGTGGCATGTGAAACCCGCATGTGGAGCATTCGTTTGTGTGGGATGCTCTACCAGGTTCATTCCTAGATAATTCACTCAAAGACCACTAAGCATAGAGTGTGAAAACTGAGTTTCCTTGAGAGCTGCTTGGAAGCCTGATGGTGTGTGAAGTTAGTGAGCCAAATGGAGTTGTTCTCCCACAAGAACCACTCAGCTAATCCTTCTTCAATATGCCCTTCACCAACATGCAGTGTTTCCTTGATTGAATTAGCTCTCACACCAATATTTGCGTCTAGAGCCTTTGCATTGAGGGCTATCTGAAAACGGCTGTGGCGCTGAAGTTGCCTGTGAATGTGGAGTTGGTGGCATGTGAAACCCGCATGTGGAGCATTCGTTTGTGTGGGATGCTCTACCAGGTTCATTTCAGTCCTAGCCATACAAAGGGCACTAAGCATAGAGTGTGAAAACTGAGTTTCCTTGAGAGCTGCTTGGAAGCCTGATGGTGTGTGAAGTTAGTGAGCCAAATGGAGTTGTTCTCCCACAAGAACCACTCGGCTGATCCTTCTTCAATATGCCCTTCACCAACATTCAGTGTTTCCTTGATTGAATTAGCTCTCACACCAATATTTGCGTCTAGAGCCTTTGCATTGAGGGCTATCTGAAAACGGCTGTGGCGCTGAAGTTGCCTGTGAATGTGGAGTTGGTGGCATGTGAAACCCACATGTGGAGCATTCGTTTGTGTGGGATGCTCTACCAGGTTCATTCCTAGATAATGCACTCAAAGGGCACTAAGCATAGAGTGTGAAAACTGAGTTTCCTTGAGAGCTGCTTGGAAGCCTGATGGTGTGTGAAGTTAGTGAGCCAAATGGAGTTGTTCTCCCACAAGAACCACTCGGCTGATCCTTCTTCAATATGCACTTCACCAACATGTAGTGTTTCCTTGATTGAATTAGCTCTCACACCAATATTTGCGTCTAGAGCCTTTGCATTGAGGGCTATCTGAAAACGGCTGTGGCGCTGAAGTTGCCTGTGAATGTGGAGTTGGTGGCATGTGAAACCCGCATGTGGAGCATTCGTTTGTGTGGGATGCTGACCAAGCTTCATTTCAGTCCTAGCCACACAAAGAGCACTAAGCATAGAGTGTGAAAACTGAGTTTCCTTGAGAGCTGCTTGGAAGCCTGATGATGTGTGAAGTTAGTGAGCCAAATGGAGTTGTTCTCCCACAAGAACCACTCGGCTGATCCTTCTTCAATATGCCCTTCACCAACATGCAGTGTTTCCTTGATTGAATTAGCTCTCACACCAATATTTGCGTCTAGAGCCTTTGCATTGAGGGCTATCTGAAAACGGCTGTGGCGCTGAAGTTGCCTGTGAATGTGGAGTTGGTGGCATGTGAAACCCGCATGTGGAGCATTCGTTTGTGTGGGATGCTGACCAAGCTTCATTTCAGTCCTAGCCACACAAAGAGCACTAAGCATAGAGTGTGAAAACTGAGTTTCCTTGAGAGCTGCTTGGAAGCCTGATGGTGTGTGAAGTTAGGGAGCCAAATGGAGTTGTTCTCCCACAAGAACCACTCGGCTGATCCTTCTTCAATATGCCCTTCACCAACATGCAGTGTTTTCTTGATTGAATTAGCTCTCACACCAATATTTGCGTCTAGAGCCTTTGCATTGAGGGCTATCTGAAAACGGCTGTGGCGCTGAAGTTGCCTGTGAATCTGGAGTTGGTGGCATGTGAAACCCGCATGTGGAGCATTCGTTTGTGTGGGATGCTCTACCAGGTTCATTTCAGTCCTAGGCACTCAAAGGACACTAAGCATAGAGTGTGAAAACTGAGTTTCCTTGAGAGCTGCTTGGAAGCCTGATGGTGTGTGAAGTTATTGAGCCAAATGGAGTTGTTCTCCCACAAGAACCACTCGGCTGATCCTTCTTCAATATGCCCTTCACCAACATGCAGTGTTTCCTTGATTGAATTAGCTCTCACACCAATATTTGCGTCTAGAGCCTTTGCATTGAGGGCTATCTGAAAACGGCTGTGGCGCTGAAGTTGCCTGTGAATGTGGAGTTGGTGGCATGTGAAACCCACATGTGGAGCATTCGTTTGTGTGGGATGCTCTACCAGGTTCATTCCTAGATAATGCACTCAAAGGGCACTAAGCATAGAGTGTGAAAACTGAGTTTCCTTGAGAGCTGCTTGGAAGCCTGATGGTGTGTGAAGTTAGTGAGCCAAATGGAGTTGTTCTCCCACAAGAACCACTCAGCTAATCCTTCTTCAATATGCCCTTCACCAACATGCAGTGTTTCCTTGATTGAATTAGCTCTCACACCAATATTTGCGTCTAGAGCCTTTGCATTGAGGGCTATCTGAAAACGGCTGTGGCGCTGAAGTTGCCTGTGAATGTGGAGTTGGTGGCATGTGAAACCCGCATGTGGAGCATTCGTTTGTGTGGGATGCTCTACCAGGTTCATTCCTAGATAATGCACTCAAAGGGCACTAAGCATAGAGTGTGAAAACTGAGTTTCCTTGAGAGCTGCTTGGAAGCCTGATGGTGTGTGAAGTTAGTGAGCCAAATGGAGTTGTTCTCCCACAAGAACCACTCGGCTGATCCTTCTCCAATATGCCCTTGACCAACATGCAGTGTTTCCTTGATTGAATTAGCTCTCACACCAATATTTGCGTCTAGAGCCTTTGCATTGAGGGCTATCTGAAAACGGCTGTGGCGCTGAAGTTGCCTGTGAATGTGGAGTTGGTGGCATGTGAAACCCGCATGTGGAGTATTCGTTTGTGTGCGATGCTCTACCAGGTTCATTCCTAGATAATGCACTCAAAAGGCACTAAGCATAGAGTGTGAAAACTGAGTTTCCTTGAGAGCTGCTTGGAAGCCTGATGGTGTGTGAAGTTAGTGAGCCAAATGGAGTTGTTCTCCCACAAGAACCACTCGGCTGATCCTTCTTCAATATGCCCTTCACCAACATGCAGTGTTTCCTTGATTGAATTAGCTCTCACACCAATATTTGCGTCTAGAGCCTTTGCATTGAGGGCTATCTGAAAACGGCTGTGGCGCTGAAGTTGCCTGTGAATGTGGAGTTGGTGGCATGTGAAACCCGCATGTGGAGCATTCGTTTGTGTGGGATGCTCTACCAGGTTCATTCCTAGATAATGCACTCAAAAGGCACTAAGCATAGAGTGTGAAAACTGAGTTTCCTTGAGAGCTGCTTGGAAGCCTGATGGTGTGTGAAGTTAGTGAGCCAAATGGAGTTGTTCTCCCACAAGAACCACTTGGCTGATCCTTCTTCAATATGCCCTTCACCAACATGCAGTGTTTCCTTGATTGAATTAGCTCTCACACCAATATTTGCGTCTAGAGCCTTTGCATTGAGGGCTATCTGAAAACGGCTGTGGCACTGAAGTTGCCTGTGAATGTGGAGTTGGTGGCATGTGAAACCCGCATGTGGAGCATTCGTTTGTGTGGGATGCTCTCCAAGCTTCATTTCAGTCCTAGGCACACAACGGACACTAAGCATAGAGTGTGAAAACTGAGTTTCCTTGAGAGCTGCTTGGAAGCCTGATGGTGTGTGAAGTTAGTGAGCCAAATGGAGTTGTTCTCCCACAAGAACCACTCGGCTGATCCTTCTTCAATATGCCCTTCACCAACATGCAGTGTTTCCTTGATTGAATTAGCTCTCACACCAATATTTGCGTCTAGAGCCTTTGCATTGAGGGCTATCTGAAAACGGCTGTGGCGCTGAAGTTGCCTGTGAATGTGGAGTTGGTGGCATGTGAAACCCGCATGTGGAGCATTCGTTTCTGTGGGATGCTCTACCAGGTTCATTCCTAGATAATGCACTCAAAAGGCACTAAGCATAGAGTGTGAAAACTGAGTTTCCTTGAGAGCTGCTTGGAAGCCTGATGGTGTGTGAAGTTAGGGAGCCAAATGGAGTTGTTCTCCCACAAGAACCACTCGGCTGATCCTTCTTCAATATGCCCTTCACCAACATGCAGTGTTTTCTTGATTGAATTAGCTCTCACACCAATATTTGCGTCTAGAGCCTTTGCATTGAGGGCTATCTGAAAACGGCTGTGGCGCTGAAGTTGCCTGTGAATCTGGAGTTGGTGGCATGTGAAACCCGCATGTGGAGCATTCGTTTGTGTGGGATGCTCTACCAGGTTCATTTCAGTCCTAGGCACTCAAAGGGCACTAAGCATAGAGTGTGAAAACTGAGTTTCCTTGAGAGCTGCTTGGAAGCCTGATGGTGTGTGAAGTTAGTGAGCCAAATGGAGTTGTTCTCCCACAAGAACCACTCGGCTGATCCTTCTTCAATATGCCCTTCACCAACATGCAGTGTTTCCTTGATTGAATTAGCTCTCACACCAATATTTGCGTCTAGAGCCTTTGCATTGAGGGCTATCTGAAAACGGCTGTGGCGCTGAAGTTGCCTGTGAATGTGGAGTTGGTGGCATGTGAAACCCACATGTGGAGCATTCGTTTCTGTGGGATGCTCTACCAGGTTCATTCCTAGATAATGCACTCAAAGGGCACTAAGCATAGAGTGTGAAAACTGAGTTTCCTTGAGAGCTGCTTGGAAGCCTGATGGTGTGTGAAGTTAGTGAGCCAAATGGAGTTGTTCTCCCACAAGAACCACTCAGCTAATCCTTCTTCAATATGCCCTTCACCAACATGCAGTGTTTCCTTGATTGAATTAGCTCTCACACCAATATTTGCGTCTAGAGCCTTTGCATTGAGGGCTATCTGAAAACGGCTGTGGCGCTGAAGTTGCCTGTGAATGTGGAGTTGGTGGCATGTGAAACCCGCATGTGGAGCATTCGTTTGTGTGGGATGCTCTACCAGGTTCATTCCTAGATAATGCACTCAAAGGGCACTAAGCATAGAGTGTGAAAACTGAGTTTCCTTGAGAGCTGCTTGGAAGCCTGATGATGTGTGAAGTTAGTGAGCCAAATGGAGTTGTTCTCCCACAAGAACCACTCGGCTGATCCTTCTTCAATATGCCCTTCACCAACATGCAGTGTTTCCTTGATTGAATTAGCTCTCACACCAATATTTGCGTCTAGAGCCTTTGCATTGAGGGCTATCTGAAAACGGCTGTGGCGCTGAAGTTGCCTGTGAATGTGGAGTTGGTGGCATGTGAAACCCGCATGTGGAGCATTCGTTTGTGTGGGATGCTGACCAAGCTTCATTTCAGTCCTAGCCACACAAAGAGCACTAAGCATAGAGTGTGAAAACTGAGTTTCCTTGAGAGCTGCTTGGAAGCCTGATGGTGTGTGAAGTTAGGGAGCCAAATGGAGTTGTTCTCCCACAAGAACCACTCGGCTGATCCTTCTTCAATATGCCCTTCACCAACATGCAGTGTTTTCTTGATTGAATTAGCTCTCACACCAATATTTGCGTCTAGAGCCTTTGCATTGAGGGCTATCTGAAAACGGCTGTGGCGCTGAAGTTGCCTGTGAATCTGGAGTTGGTGGCATGTGAAACCCGCATGTGGAGCATTCGTTTGTGTGGGATGCTCTACCAGGTTCATTCCTAGATAATGCACTCAAAGGGCACTAAGCATAGAGTGTGAAAACTGAGTTTCCTTGAGAGCTGCTTGGAAGCCTGATGGTGTGTGAAGTTAGTGAGCCAAATGGAGTTGTTCTCCCACAAGAACCACTCGGCTGATCCTTCTTCAATATGCCCTTCACCAACATGCAGTGTTTCCTTGATTGAATTAGCTCTCACACCAATATTTGCGTCTAGAGCCTTTGCATTGAGGGCTATCTGAAAACGGCTGTGGCGCTGAAGTTGCCTGTGAATGTGGAGTTGGTGGCATGTGAAACCCACATGTGGAGCATTCGTTTGTGTGGGATGCTCTACCAGGTTCATTCCTAGATAATGCACTCAAAGGGCACTAAGCATAGAGTGTGAAAACTGAGTTTCCTTGAGAGCTGCTTGGAAGCCTGATGGTGTGTGAAGTTAGTGAGCCAAATGGAGTTGTTCTCCCACAAGAACCACTCAGCTAATCCTTCTTCAATATGCCCTTCACCAACATGCAGTGTTTCCTTGATTGAATTAGCTCTCACACCAATATTTGCGTCTAGAGCCTTTGCATTGAGGGCTATCTGAAAACGGCTGTGGCGCTGAAGTTGCCTGTGAATGTGGAGTTGGTGGCATGTGAAACCCGCATGTGGAGCATTCGTTTGTGTGGGATGCTCTACCAGGTTCATTCCTAGATAATGCACTCAAAGGGCACTAAGCATAGAGTGTGAAAACTGAGTTTCCTTGAGAGCTGCTTGGAAGCCTGATGGTGTGTGAAGTTAGTGAGCCAAATGGAGTTGTTCTCCCACAAGAACCACTCGGCTGATCCTTCTCCAATATGCCCTTGACCAACATGCAGTGTTTCCTTGATTGAATTAGCTCTCACACCAATATTTGCGTCTAGAGCCTTTGCATTGAGGGCTATCTGAAAACGGCTGTGGCGCTGAAGTTGCCTGTGAATGTGGAGTTGGTGGCATGTGAAACCCGCATGTGGAGTATTCGTTTGTGTGCGATGCTCTACCAGGTTCATTCCTAGATAATGCACTCAAAAGGCACTAAGCATAGAGTGTGAAAACTGAGTTTCCTTGAGAGCTGCTTGGAAGCCTGATGGTGTGTGAAGTTAGTGAGCCAAATGGAGTTGTTCTCCCACAAGAACCACTCGGCTGATCCTTCTTCAATATGCCCTTCACCAACATGCAGTGTTTCCTTGATTGAATTAGCTCTCACACCAATATTTGCGTCTAGAGCCTTTGCATTGAGGGCTATCTGAAAACGGCTGTGGCGCTGAAGTTGCCTGTGAATGTGGAGTTGGTGGCATGTGAAACCCGCATGTGGAGCATTCGTTTGTGTGGGATGCTCTACCAGGTTCATTCCTAGATAATGCACTCAAAAGGCACTAAGCATAGAGTGTGAAAACTGAGTTTCCTTGAGAGCTGCTTGGAAGCCTGATGGTGTGTGAAGTTAGTGAGCCAAATGGAGTTGTTCTCCCACAAGAACCACTTGGCTGATCCTTCTTCAATATGCCCTTCACCAACATGCAGTGTTTCCTTGATTGAATTAGCTCTCACACCAATATTTGCGTCTAGAGCCTTTGCATTGAGGGCTATCTGAAAACGGCTGTGGCACTGAAGTTGCCTGTGAATGTGGAGTTGGTGGCATGTGAAACCCGCATGTGGAGCATTCGTTTGTGTGGGATGCTCTCCAAGCTTCATTTCAGTCCTAGGCACACAACGGACACTAAGCATAGAGTGTGAAAACTGAGTTTCCTTGAGAGCTGCTTGGAAGCCTGATGGTGTGTGAAGTTAGTGAGCCAAATGGAGTTGTTCTCCCACAAGAACCACTCGGCTGATCCTTCTTCAATATGCCCTTCACCAACATGCAGTGTTTCCTTGATTGAATTAGCTCTCACACCAATATTTGCGTCTAGAGCCTTTGCATTGAGGGCTATCTGAAAACGGCTGTGGCGCTGAAGTTGCCTGTGAATGTGGAGTTGGTGGCATGTGAAACCCGCATGTGGAGCATTCGTTTCTGTGGGATGCTCTACCAGGTTCATTCCTAGATAATGCACTCAAAAGGCACTAAGCATAGAGTGTGAAAACTGAGTTTCCTTGAGAGCTGCTTGGAAGCCTGATGGTGTGTGAAGTTAGGGAGCCAAATGGAGTTGTTCTCCCACAAGAACCACTCGGCTGATCCTTCTTCAATATGCCCTTCACCAACATGCAGTGTTTTCTTGATTGAATTAGCTCTCACACCAATATTTGCGTCTAGAGCCTTTGCATTGAGGGCTATCTGAAAACGGCTGTGGCGCTGAAGTTGCCTGTGAATCTGGAGTTGGTGGCATGTGAAACCCGCATGTGGAGCATTCGTTTGTGTGGGATGCTCTACCAGGTTCATTTCAGTCCTAGGCACTCAAAGGGCACCAAGCATAGAGTGTGAAAACTGAGTTTCCTTGAGAGCTGCTTGGAAGCCTGATGGTGTGTGAAGTTAGTGAGCCAAATGGAGTTGTTCTCCCACAAGAACCACTCGGCTGATCCTTCTTCAATATGCCCTTCACCAACATGCAGTGTTTCCTTGATTGAATTAGCTCTCACACCAATATTTGCGTCTAGAGCCTTTGCATTGAGGGCTATCTGAAAACGGCTGTGGCGCTGAAGTTGCCTGTGAATGTGGAGTTGGTGGCATGTGAAACCCACATGTGGAGCATTCGTTTGTGTGGGATGCTCTACCAGGTTCATTCCTAGATAATGCACTCAAAGGGCACTAAGCATAGAGTGTGAAAACTGAGTTTCCTTGAGAGCTGCTTGGAAGCCTGATGGTGTGTGAAGTTAGTGAGCCAAATGGAGTTGTTCTCCCACAAGAACCACTCAGCTAATCCTTCTTCAATATGCCCTTCACCAACATGCAGTGTTTCCTTGATTGAATTAGCTCTCACACCAATATTTGCGTCTAGAGCCTTTGCATTGAGGGCTATCTGAAAACGGCTGTGGCGCTGAAGTTGCCTGTGAATGTGGAGTTGGTGGCATGTGAAACCCGCATGTGGAGCATTCGTTTGTGTGGGATGCTCTACCAGGTTCATTCCTAGATAATGCACTCAAAGGGCACTAAGCATAGAGTGTGAAAACTGAGTTTCCTTGAGAGCTGCTTGGAAGCCTGATGATGTGTGAAGTTAGTGAGCCAAATGGAGTTGTTCTCCCACAAGAACCACTCGGCTGATCCTTCTTCAATATGCCCTTCACCAACATGCAGTGTTTCCTTGATTGAATTAGCTCTCACACCAATATTTGCGTCTAGAGCCTTTGCATTGAGGGCTATCTGAAAACGGCTGTGGCGCTGAAGTTGCCTGTGAATGTGGAGTTGGTGGCATGTGAAACCCGCATGTGGAGCATTCGTTTGTGTGGGATGCTGACCAAGCTTCATTTCAGTCCTAGCCACACAAAGAGCACTAAGCATAGAGTGTGAAAACTGAGTTTCCTTGAGAGCTGCTTGGAAGCCTGATGGTGTGTGAAGTTAGGGAGCCAAATGGAGTTGTTCTCCCACAAGAACCACTCGGCTGATCCTTCTTCAATATGCCCTTCACCAACATGCAGTGTTTTCTTGATTGAATTAGCTCTCACACCAATATTTGCGTCTAGAGGCTTTGCATTGAGGGCTATCTGAAAACGGCTGTGGCGCTGAAGTTGCCTGTGAATCTGGAGTTGGTGGCATGTGAAACCCGCATGTGGAGCATTCGTTTGTGTGGGATGCTCTACCAGGTTCATTTCAGTCCTAGGCACTCAAAGGACACTAAGCATAGAGTGTGAAAACTGAGTTTCCTTGAGAGCTGCTTGGAAGCCTGATGGTGTGTGAAGTTAGTGAGCCAAATGGAGTTGTTCTCCCACAAGAACCACTCGGCTGATCCTTCTTCAATATGCCCTTCACCAACATGCAGTGTTTCCTTGATTGAATTAGCTCTCACACCAATATTTGCGTCTAGAGCCTTTGCATTGAGGGCTATCTGAAAACGGCTGTGGCGCTGAAGTTGCCTGTGAATGTGGAGTTGGTGGCATGTGAAACCCGCATGTGGAGCATTCGTTTGTGTGGGATGCTCTTCCAGGTTCATTCCTAGATAATGCACTCAAAAGGCACTAAGCATAGAGTGTGAAAACTGAGTTTCCTTGAGAGCTGCTTGGAAGCCTGATGGTGTGTGAAGTTAGTGAGCCAAATGGAGTTGTTCTCCCACAAGAACCACTTGGCTGATCCTTCTTCAATATGCCCTTCACCAACATGCAGTGTTTCCTTGATTGAATTAGCTCTCACACCAATATTTGCGTCTAGAGCCTTTGCATTGAGGGCTATCTGAAAACGGCTGTGGCACTGAAGTTGCCTGTGAATGTGGAGTTGGTGGCATGTGAAACCCGCATGTGGAGCATTCGTTTGTGTGGGATGCTCTCCAAGCTTCATTTCAGTCCTAGGCACACAACGGACACTAAGCATAGAGTGTGAAAACTGAGTTTCCTTGAGAGCTGCTTGGAAGCCTGATGGTGTGTGAAGTTAGTGAGCCAAATGGAGTTGTTCTCCCACAAGAACCACTCGGCTGATCCTTCTTCAATATGCCCTTCACCAACATGCAGTGTTTCCTTGATTGAATTAGCTCTCACACCAATATTTGCGTCTAGAGCCTTTGCATTGAGGGCTATCTGAAAACGGCTGTGGCGCTGAAGTTGCCTGTGAATGTGGAGTTGGTGGCATGTGAAACCCGCATGTGGAGCATTCGTTTCTGTGGGATGCTCTACCAGGTTCATTCCTAGATAATGCACTCAAAAGGCACTAAGCATAGAGTGTGAAAACTGAGTTTCCTTGAGAGCTGCTTGGAAGCCTGATGGTGTGTGAAGTTAGGGAGCCAAATGGAGTTGTTCTCCCACAAGAACCACTCGGCTGATCCTTCTTCAATATGCCCTTCACCAACATGCAGTGTTTTCTTGATTGAATTAGCTCTCACACCAATATTTGCGTCTAGAGCCTTTGCATTGAGGGCTATCTGAAAACGGCTGTGGCGCTGAAGTTGCCTGTGAATCTGGAGTTGGTGGCATGTGAAACCCGCATGTGGAGCATTCGTTTGTGTGGGATGCTCTACCAGGTTCATTCCTAGATAATGCACTCAAAGGGCACTAAGCATAGAGTGTGAAAACTGAGTTTCCTTGAGAGCTGCTTGGAAGCCTGATGGTGTGTGAAGTTAGGGAGCCAAATGGAGTTGTTCTCCCACAAGAACCACTCGGCTGATCCTTCTTCAATATGCCCTTCACCAACATGCAGTGTTTTCTTGATTGAATTAGCTCTCACACCAATATTTGCGTCTAGAGCCTTTGCATTGAGGGCTATCTGAAAACGGCTGTGGCGCTGAAGTTGCCTGTGAATCTGGAGTTGGTGGCATGTGAAACCCGCATGTGGAGCATTCGTTTGTGTGGGATGCTCTACCAGGTTCATTTCAGTCCTAGGCACTCAAAGGGCACCAAGCATAGAGTGTGAAAACTGAGTTTCCTTGAGAGCTGCTTGGAAGCCTGATGGTGTGTGAAGTTAGTGAGCCAAATGGAGTTGTTCTCCCACAAGAACCACTCGGCTGATCCTTCTTCAATATGCCCTTCACCAACATGCAGTGTTTCCTTGATTGAATTAGCTCTCACACCAATATTTGCGTCTAGAGCCTTTGCATTGAGGGCTATCTGAAAACGGCTGTGGCGCTGAAGTTGCCTGTGAATGTGGAGTTGGTGGCATGTGAAACCCACATGTGGAGCATTCGTTTGTGTGGGATGCTCTACCAGGTTCATTCCTAGATAATGCACTCAAAGGGCACTAAGCATAGAGTGTGAAAACTGAGTTTCCTTGAGAGCTGCTTGGAAGCCTGATGGTGTGTGAAGTTAGTGAGCCAAATGGAGTTGTTCTCCCACAAGAACCACTCAGCTAATCCTTCTTCAATATGCCCTTCACCAACATGCAGTGTTTCCTTGATTGAATTAGCTCTCACACCAATATTTGCGTCTAGAGCCTTTGCATTGAGGGCTATCTGAAAACGGCTGTGGCGCTGAAGTTGCCTGTGAATGTGGAGTTGGTGGCATGTGAAACCCGCATGTGGAGCATTCGTTTGTGTGGGATGCTCTACCAGGTTCATTCCTAGATAATGCACTCAAAGGGCACTAAGCATAGAGTGTGAAAACTGAGTTTCCTTGAGAGCTGCTTGGAAGCCTGATGATGTGTGAAGTTAGTGAGCCAAATGGAGTTGTTCTCCCACAAGAACCACTCGGCTGATCCTTCTTCAATATGCCCTTCACCAACATGCAGTGTTTCCTTGATTGAATTAGCTCTCACACCAATATTTGCGTCTAGAGCCTTTGCATTGAGGGCTATCTGAAAACGGCTGTGGCGCTGAAGTTGCCTGTGAATGTGGAGTTGGTGGCATGTGAAACCCGCATGTGGAGCATTCGTTTGTGTGGGATGCTGACCAAGCTTCATTTCAGTCCTAGCCACACAAAGAGCACTAAGCATAGAGTGTGAAAACTGAGTTTCCTTGAGAGCTGCTTGGAAGCCTGATGGTGTGTGAAGTTAGGGAGCCAAATGGAGTTGTTCTCCCACAAGAACCACTCGGCTGATCCTTCTTCAATATGCCCTTCACCAACATGCAGTGTTTTCTTGATTGAATTAGCTCTCACACCAATATTTGCGTCTAGAGCCTTTGCATTGAGGGCTATCTGAAAACGGCTGTGGCGCTGAAGTTGCCTGTGAATCTGGAGTTGGTGGCATGTGAAACCCGCATGTGGAGCATTCGTTTGTGTGGGATGCTCTACCAGGTTCATTTCAGTCCTAGGCACTCAAAGGACACTAAGCATAGAGTGTGAAAACTGAGTTTCCTTGAGAGCTGCTTGGAAGCCTGATGGTGTGTGAAGTTAGTGAGCCAAATGGAGTTGTTCTCCCACAAGAACCACTCGGCTGATCCTTCTTCAATATGCCCTTCACCAACATGCAGTGTTTCCTTGATTGAATTAGCTCTCACACCAATATTTGCGTCTAGAGCCTTTGCATTGAGGGCTATCTGAAAACGGCTGTGGCGCTGAAGTTGCCTGTGAATGTGGAGTTGGTGGCATGTGAAACCCGCATGTGGAGCATTCGTTTGTGTGGGATGCTCTTCCAGGTTCATTCCTAGATAATGCACTCAAAAGGCACTAAGCATAGAGTGTGAAAACTGAGTTTCCTTGAGAGCTGCTTGGAAGCCTGATGGTGTGTGAAGTTAGTGAGCCAAATGGAGTTGTTCTCCCACAAGAACCACTTGGCTGATCCTTCTTCAATATGCCCTTCACCAACATGCAGTGTTTCCTTGATTGAATTAGCTCTCACACCAATATTTGCGTCTAGAGCCTTTGCATTGAGGGCTATCTGAAAACGGCTGTGGCACTGAAGTTGCCTGTGAATGTGGAGTTGGTGGCATGTGAAACCCGCATGTGGAGCATTCGTTTGTGTGGGATGCTCTCCAAGCTTCATTTCAGTCCTAGGCACACAACGGACACTAAGCATAGAGTGTGAAAACTGAGTTTCCTTGAGAGCTGCTTGGAAGCCTGATGGTGTGTGAAGTTAGTGAGCCAAATGGAGTTGTTCTCCCACAAGAACCACTCGGCTGATCCTTCTTCAATATGCCCTTCACCAACATGCAGTGTTTCCTTGATTGAATTAGCTCTCACACCAATATTTGCGTCTAGAGCCTTTGCATTGAGGGCTATCTGAAAACGGCTGTGGCGCTGAAGTTGCCTGTGAATGTGGAGTTGGTGGCATGTGAAACCCGCATGTGGAGCATTCGTTTCTGTGGGATGCTCTACCAGGTTCATTCCTAGATAATGCACTCAAAAGGCACTAAGCATAGAGTGTGAAAACTGAGTTTCCTTGAGAGCTGCTTGGAAGCCTGATGGTGTGTGAAGTTAGGGAGCCAAATGGAGTTGTTCTCCCACAAGAACCACTCGGCTGATCCTTCTTCAATATGCCCTTCACCAACATGCAGTGTTTTCTTGATTGAATTAGCTCTCACACCAATATTTGCGTCTAGAGCCTTTGCATTGAGGGCTATCTGAAAACGGCTGTGGCGCTGAAGTTGCCTGTGAATCTGGAGTTGGTGGCATGTGAAACCCGCATGTGGAGCATTCGTTTGTGTGGGATGCTCTACCAGGTTCATTCCTAGATAATGCACTCAAAGGGCACTAAGCATAGAGTGTGAAAACTGAGTTTCCTTGAGAGCTGCTTGGATGCCTGATGGTGTCTGAAGTTAGTGAGCCAAATGGAGTTGTTCTCCCACAAGAACCACTCGGCTGATCCTTCTTCAATATGCCCTTCACCAACATGCAGTGTTTCCTTGATTGAATTAGCTCTCACACCAATATTTGCGTCTAGAGCCTTTGCATTGAGGGCTATCTGAAAACGGCTGTGGCGCTGAAATTGCCTGTGAATGTGGAGTTGGTGGCATGTGAAACCCGCATGTGGAGCATTCGTTTGTGTGGGATGCTGACCAAGCTTCATTTCAGTCCTAGCCACACAAAGAGCACTAAGCATAGAGTGTGAAAACTGAGTTTCCTTGAGAGCTGCTTGGAAGCCTGATGGTGTGTGAAGTTAGGGAGCCAAATGGAGTTGTTCTCCCACAAGAACCACTTGGCTGATCCTTCTTCAATATGCCCTTCACCAACATGCAGTGTTTCCTTGATTGAATTAGCTCTCACACCAATATTTGCGTCTAGAGCCTTTGCATTGAGGGCTATCTGAAAACGGCTGTGGCGCTGAAGTTGCCTGTGAATGTGGAGTTGGTGGCATGTGAAACCCGCATGTGGAGCATTCGTTTGTGTGGGATGCTGACCAAGCTTCATTTCAGTCCTAGGCACACAACGGGCACTAAGCATAGAGTGTGGAAACTGAGTTTCCTTGAGAGCTGCTTGGAAGCCTGATGGTGTGTGAAGTTAGTGAGCCAAATGGAGTTGTTCTCCCACAAGAACCACTCGGCTGATCCTTCTCCAATATGCCCTTGACCAACATGCAGTGTTTCCTTGATTGAATTAGCTCTCACACCAATATTTGCGTCTAGAGCCTTTGTATTGAGGGCTATCTGAAAACGGCTGTGGCGCTGAAGTTGCCTGTGAATGTGGAGTTGGTGGCATGTGAAACCCGCATGTGGAGTATTCGTTTGTGTGCGATGCTCTACCAGGTTCATTCCTAGATAATGCACTCAAAAGGCACTAAGCATAGAGTGTGAAAACTGAGTTTCCTTGAGAGCTGCTTGGAAGCCTGATGGTGTGTGAAGTTAGTGAGCCAAATGGAGTTGTTCTCCCACAAGAACCACTCGGCTGATCCTTCTTCAATATGCCCTTCACCAACATGCAGTGTTTCCTTGATTGAATTAGCTCTCACACCAATATTTGCGTCTAGAGCCTTTGCATTGAGGGCTATCTGAAAACGGCTGTGGCGCTGAAGTTGCCTGTGAATGTGGAGTTGGTGGCATGTGAAACCCGCATGTGGAGCATTCGTTTGTGTGGGATGCTCTACCAGGTTCATTCCTAGATAATGCACTCAAAAGGCACTAAGCATAGAGTGTGAAAACTGAGTTTCCTTGAGAGCTGCTTGGAAGCCTGATGGTGTGTGAAGTTAGTGAGCCAAATGGAGTTGTTCTCCCACAAGAACCACTTGGCTGATCCTTCTTCAATATGCCCTTCACCAACATGCAGTGTTTCCTTGATTGAATTAGCTCTCACACCAATATTTGCGTCTAGAGCCTTTGCATTGAGGGCTATCTGAAAACGGCTGTGGCACTGAAGTTGCCTGTGAATGTGGAGTTGGTGGCATGTGAAACCCGCATGTGGAGCATTCGTTTGTGTGGGATGCTCTCCAAGCTTCATTTCAGTCCTAGGCACACAACGGACACTAAGCATAGAGTGTGAAAACTGAGTTTCCTTGAGAGCTGCTTGGAAGCCTGATGGTGTGTGAAGTTAGTGAGCCAAATGGAGTTGTTCTCCCACCAGAACCACTCGGCTGATCCTTCTTCAATATGCCCTTCACCAACATGCAGTGTTTCCTTGATTGAATTAGCTCTCACACCAATATTTGCGTCTAGAGCCTTTGCATTGAGGGCTATCTGAAAACGGCTGTGGCGCTGAAGTTGCCTGTGAATGTGGAGTTGGTGGCATGTGAAACCTGCATGTGGAGCATTCGTTTGTGTGGGATGCTGACCAAGCTTCATTTCAGTCCTAGGCACTCAAAGGACACTAAGCATAGAGTGTGAAAACTGAGTTTCCTTGAGAGCTGCTTGGAAGCCTGATGGTGTGTGAAGTTAGTGAGCCAAATGGAGTTGTTCTCCCACAAGAACCACTCGGCTGATCCTTCTTCAATATGCCCTTCACCAACATGCAGTGTTTCCTTGATTGAATTAGCTCTCACACCAATATTTGTGTCTAGAGCCTTTGCATTGAGGGCTATCTGAAAACGGCTGTGGCGCTGAAGTTGCCTGTGAATGTGGAGTTGGTGGCATGTGAAACCCGCATGTGGAGCATTCGTTTCTGTGGGATGCTCTACCAGGTTCATTCCTAGATAATGCACTCAAAAGGCACTAAGCATAGAGTGTGAAAACTGAGTTTCCTTGAGAGCTGCTTGGAAGCCTGATGGTGTGTGAAGTTAGTGAGCCAAATGGAGTTGTTCTCCCACAAGAACCACTCGGCTGATCCTTCTTCAATATGCCCTTCACCAACATGCAGTGTTTCCTTGATTGAATTAGCTCTCACACCAATATTTGCGTCTAGAGCCTTTGCATTGAGGGCTATCTGAAAACGGCTGTGGCGCTGAAGTTGCCTGTGAATGTGGAGTTGCATGTGAAACCCGCATGTGAAGCATTCGTTTGTGTGGGATGCTGACCAAGCTTCATTTCAGTCCTAGGCACACAACGGGCACTAAGCATAGAGTGTGAAAACTGAGTTTCCTTGAGAGCTGCTTGGAAGCCTGATGGTGTGTGAAGTTAGTGAGCCAAATGGAGTTGTTCTCCCACAAGAACCACTCGGCTGATCCTTCTTCAATATGCCCTTCACCAACATGCAGTGTTTCCTTGATTGAATTAGCTCTCACACCAATATTTGCGTCTAGAGCCTTTGCATTGAGGGCTATCTGAAAACGGCTGTGGCGCTGAAGTTGCCTGTGAATGTGGAGTTGGTGGCATGTGAAACCCGCATGGGGAGCATTCGTTTGTGTGGGATGCTGACCAAGCTTCATTTCAGTACTAGCCACACAAAGAGCACTAAACATAGAATGTGAAAACTGAGTTTCCTTGAGAGCTGCTTGGAAGCCTGATGATGTGTGAAGTTAGGGAGCCAAATGGAGTTGTTCTCCCACAAGAACCACTCGGCTGATCCTTCTTCAATATGCCCTTCACCAACATGCAGTGTTTCCTTGATTGAATTAGCTCTCACACCAATATTTGCGTCTAGAGCCTTTGCATTGAGGGCTATCTGAAAACGGCTGTGGCGCTGAAGTTGCCTGTGAATGTGGAGTTGGTGGCATGTGAAACCCGCATGTGGAGCATTCGTTTGTGTGGGATGCTGACCAAGCTTCATTTCAGTCCTAGGCACACAACGGGCACTAAGCATAGAGTGTGAAAACTGAGTTTCCTTGAGAGCTGCTTGGAAGCCTGATGGTGTGTGAAGTTAGTGAGCCAAATGGAGTTGTTCTCCCACAAGAACCACTCGGCTGATCCTTCTTCAATATGCCCTTCACCAACATGCAGTGTTTCCTTGATTGAATTAGCTCTCACACCAATATTTGCGTCAAGAGCCTTTGCATTGAGGGCTATCTGAAAACGGCTGTGGCGCTGAAGTTGCCTGTGAATGTGGAGTTGGTGGCATGTGAAACCCGCATGTGGAGCATTCGTTTGTGTGGGATGCTGACCAAGCTTCATTTCAGTCCTAGGCACACAACGGGCACTAAGCATAGAATGTGAAAACTGAGTTTCCTTGAGAGCTGCTTGGAAGCCTGATGATGTGTGAAGTTAGTGAGCCAAATGGAGTTGTTCTCCCACAAGAACCACTCGGCTGATCCTTCTTCAATATGCCCTTCACCAACATGCAGTGTTTCCTTGATTGAATTAGCTCTCACACCAATATTTGCGTCTAGAGCCTTTGCATTGAGGGCTATCTGAAAACGGCTGTGGCGCTGAAGTTGCCTGTGAATGTGGAGTTGGTGGCATGTGAAACCCGCATGTGGAGCATTCGTTTGTGTGGGATGCTGACCAAGCTTCATTTCAGTCCTAGGCACACAACGGGCACTAAGCATAGAATGTGAAAACTGAGTTTCCTTGAGAGCTGCTTTGTAGCCTGATGATGTGTGAAGTTAGTCAGCCAAATGGAGTTGTTCTCCCACAAGAACCACTCGGCTGATCCTTCTTCAATATGCCCTTCAGCAACATGCAGTGTTTCCTTGATTGAATTAGCTCTCACACCAATATTTGCGTCTAGAGCCTTTGCATTGAGGGCTATCTGAAAACGGCTGTGGCGCTGAAGTTGCCTGTGAATGTGGAGTTGGTGGCATGTGAAACCCGCATGTGGAGCATTCGTTTGTGTGGGATGCTCTACCAGGTTCATTCCTAGATAATGCACTCAAACGGCACTAAGCATAGAGTGTGAAAACTGAGTTTCCTTGAGAGCTGCTTGGAAGCCTGATGGTGTGTGAAGTTAGTGAGCCAAATGGAGTTGTTCTCCCACAAGAACCACTCGGCTGATCCTTCTTCAATATGCCCTTCACCAACATGCAGTGTTTCCTTGGTTGAATTAGCTCTCACACCAATATTTGCGTCTAGAGCCTTTGCATTGAGGGCTATCTGAAAACGGCTGTGGCGCTGAAGTTGCCTGTGAATGTGGAGTTGGTGGCATGTGAAACCCGCATGTGGAGCATTCATTTGTGTGGGATGCTGACCAAGATTCATTTCATTCCTAGACACAAAGGGCACTAAGCATAGAGTGTGAAAACTGAGTTTCCTTGAGAGCTGCTTGGAAGTCTGATGGTGTGTGAAGTTAGTGAGCCAAATGGAGTTGTTCTCCCACAAGAACCACTCGGCTGATCCTTCTTCAATATGCCCTTCACCCACATGCAGTGTTTCCTTGATTGAATTAGCTCTCACACCAATATTTGCGTCTAGAGCCTTTGCATTGAGGGCTATCTGAAAACGGCTGTGGCGCTGAAGTTGCCTGTGAATGTGGAGTTGGTGGCATGTGAAACCCGCATGTGGAGCATTCGTTTGTGTGGGATGCTCTACCAGGTTCATTCCTAGATAATGCACCCAAAGGGCACTAAACATAGAGTGTGAAAACTGAGTTTCCTTGAGAGCTGCTTGGAAGCCTGATGGTGTGTGAAGTTAGTGAGCCAAATGGAGTTGTTCTCCCACAAGAACCACTCGGCTGATCCTTCTTCAATATGCCCTTCACCCACATGCAGTGTTTCCTTGATTGAATTAGCTCTCACACCAATATTTGCGTCTAGAGCCTTTGCATTGAGGGCTATCTGAAAACGGCTGTGGCGCTGAAGTTGCCTGTGAATGTGGAGTTGGTGGCATGTGAAACCCGCATGTGGAGCATTCCTTTGTGTGGGATGCTCTACCAGGTTCATTCCTAGATAATGCACTCAAAGGGCACTAAGCATAGAGTGTGAAAACTGAGTTTCCTTGAGAGCTGCTTGGAAGCCTGATGGTGTGTGAAGTTAGGGAGCCAAATGGAGTTGTTCTCCCACAAGAACCACTCGGCTGATCCTTCTTCAATATGCCCTTCACCCACATGCAGTGTTTCCTTGATTGAATTAGCTCTCACACCAATATTTGCGTCTAGAGCCTTTGCATTGAGGGCTATCTGAAAACGGCTGTGGCGCTGAAGTTGCCTGTGAATGTGGAGTTGGTGGCATGTGAAACCCGCATGTGGAGCATTCGTTTGTGTGGGATGCTCTACCAGGTTCATTCCTAGATAATGCACTCAAAGGGCACTAAGCATAGAGTGTGAAAACTGAGTTTCCTTGAGAGCTGCTTGGAAGCCTGATGGTGTGTGAAGTTAGTGAGCCAAATGGAGTTGTTCTCCCACAAGAACCACTCGGCTGATCCTTCTTCAATATGCCCTTCACCCACATGCAGTGTTTCCTTGATTGAATTAGCTCTCACACCAATATTTGCGTCTAGAGCCTTTGCATTGTGGGCTATCTGAAAACGGCTGTGGCGCTGAAGTTGCCTGTGAATGTGGAGTTGGTGGCATGTGAAACCCGCATGTGGAGCATTCGTTTGTGTGGGATGCTCTACCAGGTTCATTCCTAGATAATGCACCCAAAGGGCACTAAACATAGAGTGTGAAAACTGAGTTTCCTTGAGAGCTGCTTGGAAGCCTGATGGTGTGTGAAGTTAGTCAGCAAAATGGAGTTGTTCTCCCACAAGAACCACTCGGCTGATCCTTCTTCAATATGCCCTTCACCAACATGCAGTGTTTCCTTGATTGAATTAGCTCTCACACCAATATTTGCGTCTAGAGCCTTTGCATTGAGGGCTATCTGAAAACGGCTGTGGCGCTGAAGTTGCCTGTGAATGTGGAGTTGGTGGCATGTGAAACCCGCATGTGGAGCATTCGTTTGTGTGGGATGCTCTACCAGGTTCATTCCTAGATAATGCACTCAAAGGGCACTAAGCATAGAGTGTGGAAACTGAGTTTCCTTGAGAGCTGCTTGGAAGCCTGATGGTGTGTGAAGTTAGTGAGCCAAATGGAGTTGTTCTCCCACAAGAACCACTCGGCTGATCCTTCTTCAATATGCCCTTCACCCACATGCAGTGTTTCCTTGATTGAATTAGCTCTCACACCAATATTTGCGTCTAGAGCCTTTGCATTGAGGGCTATCTGAAAACGGCTGTGGCGCTGAAGTTGCCTGTGAATGTGGAGTTGGTGGCATGTGAAACCTGCATGTGGAGCATTCGTTTGTGTGGGATGCTCTACCAGGTTCATTCGTATTTAATACACTCAAAGGGCACTAAACATAGAGTGTGAAAACTGAGTTTCCTTGAGAGCTGCTTGGAAGCCTGATGGTGTGTGAAGTTAGTCAGCCAAATGGAGTTGTTCTTCCACAAGAACCACTCGGCTGATCCTTCTTCAATATGCCCTTCACCAACATGCAGTGTTTCCTTGATTGAATTAGCTCTCACACCAATATTTGCGTCTAGAGCCTTTGCATTGAGGGCTATCTGAAAACGGCTGTGGCGCTGAAGTTGCCTGTGAATGTGGAGTTGGTGGCATGTGAAACCCGCATGTGGAGCATTCGTTTGTGTGGGATGCTCTACCAGGTTCATTCCTAGATAATGCACTCAAAGGGCACTAAGCATAGAGTGTGGAAACTGAGTTTCCTTGAGAGCTGCTTGGAAGCCTGATGGTGTGTGAAGTTAGTGAGCCAAATGGAGTTGTTCTCCCACAAGAACCACTCGGCTGATCCTTCTTCAATATGCCCTTCACCAACATGCAGTGTTTCCTTGATTGAATTAGCTCTCACACCAATATTTGCGTCTAGAGCCTTTGCATTGAGGGCTATCTGAAAACGGCTGTGGCGCTGAAGTTGCCTGTGAATGTGGAGTTGGTGGCATGTGAAACCTGCATGTGGAGCATTCGTTTGTGTGGGATGCTCTACCAGGTTCATTCGTATTTAATACACTCAAAGGGCACTAAACATAGAGTGTGAAAACTGAGTTTCCTTCAGAGCTGCTTGGAAGCCTGATGGTGTGTGAAGTTAGTCAGCCAAATGGAGTTGTTCTCCCACAAGAACCACTCGGCTGATCCTTCTTCAATATGCCCTTCACCAACATGCAGTGTTTCCTTGATTGAATTAGCTCTCACACCAATATTTGCGTCTAGAGCCTTTGCATTGTGGGCTATCTGAAAACGGCTGTGGCGCTGAAGTTGCCTGTGAATGTGGAGTTGGTGGCATGTGAAACCCGCATGTGGAGCATTCGTTTGTGTGGGATGCTCTACCAGGTTCATTCCTAGATAATGCACTCAAAGGGCACTAAACATAGAGTGTGAAAACTGAGTTTCCTTGAGAGCTGCTTGGAAGCCTGATGGTGTGTGAAGTTAGTGAGCCAAATGGAGTTGTTCTCCCACAAGAACCACTCGGCTGATCCTTCTTCAATATGCCCTTCACCAACATGCAGTGTTTCCTTGATTGAATTAGCTCTCACACCAATATTTGTGTCTAGAGCCTTTGCATTGAGGGCTATCTGCAAAAGGCTGTGGCGCTGAAGTTGCCTGTGAATGTGGAGTTGGTGGCATGTGAAACCCGCATGTGGAGCATTCGTTTGTGTGGGATGCTGACCAAGCTTCATTTCAGTCCTAGGCACACAAAGGGCACTAAGCATAGAATGTGAAAACTGAGTTTCCTTGAGAGCTGCTTGGAAGCCTGATGGTGTGTGAAGTTAGGGAGCCAAATGGAGTTGTTCTCCCACAAGAACCACTCGGCTGATCCTTCTTCAATATGCCCTTCACCAACATGCAGTGTTTCCTTGATTGAATTAGCTCTCACACCAATATTTGCGTCTAGAGCCTTTGCATTGAGGGCTATCTGAAAACGGCTGTGGCGCTGAAGTTGCCTGTGAATGTGGAGTTGGTGGCATGTGAAACCCGCATGTGGAGCATTCGTTTGTGTGGGATGCTGACCAAGATTCATTTCAGTCCTAGGCACACAAAGGGCACTAAGCATAGAGTGTGAAAACTGAGTTTCCTTGAGAGCTGCTTGGAAGCCTGATGGTGTGTGAAGTTAGTGAGCCAAATGGAGTTGTTCTCCCACAAGAACCACTCGGCTGATCCTTCTTCAATATGCCCTTCACCGAACATGCAGTGTTTCCTTGATTGAATTAGCTCTCACACCAATATTTGCGTCTAGAGCCTTTGCATTGAGGGCTATCTGAAAACGGCAGTGGCGCTGAAGTTGCCTGTGAATGTGGAGTTGGTGGCATGTGAAACCCGCATGTGGAGCATTCGTTTGTGTGGGATGCTCTACCAGGTTCATTCCTAGATTATGCACTCAAAGGGCACTAAGCATAGAGTGTGAAAACTGAGTTTCCTTGAGAGCTGCTTGGAAGCCTGATGGTGTGTGAAGTTAGGGAGCCAAATGGAGTTGTTCTCCCACAAGAACCACTCGGCTGATCCTTCTTCAATATGCCCTTCACCAACATGCAGTGTTTCCTTGATTGAATTAGCTCTCACACCAATATTTGCGTCTAGAGCCTTTGCATTGAGGGCTATCTGAAAACGGCTGTGGCGCTGAAGTTGCCTGTGAATGTGGAGTTGGTGGCATGTGAAACCCGCATGTGGAGCATTCGTTTGTGTGGGATGCTCTACCAGATTCATTCCTAGATAATGCACTCAAAGGGCACTAAACATAGAGTGTGAAAACTGAGTTTCCTTGAGAGCTGCTTGGAAGCCTGATGGTGTGTGAAGTTAGTGAGCCAAATGGAGTTGTTCTCCCACAAGAACCACTCGGCTGATCCTTCTTCAATATGCCCTTCACCCACATGCAGTGTTTCCTTGATTGAATTAGCTCTCACACCAATATTTGCGTCTAGAGCCTTTGCATTGAGGGCTATCTGAAAACGGCTGTGGCGCTGAAGTTGCCTGTGAATGTGGAGTTGGTGGCATGTGAAACCTGCATGTGGAGCATTCGTTTGTGTGGGATGCTCTACCAGGTTCATTCGTAGATAATACACTCAAAGGGCACTAAACATAGAGTGTGAAAACTGAGTTTCCTTGAGAGCTGCTTGGAAGCCTGATGGTGTGTGAAGTTAGTCAGCCAAATGGAGTTGTTCTTCCACAAGAACCACTCGGCTGATCCTTCTTCAATATGCCCTTCACCAACATGCAGTGTTTCCTTGATTGAATTAGCTCTCACACCAATATTTGCGTCTAGAGCCTTTGCATTGAGGGCTATCTGAAAACGG
Organism: Ochotona princeps; assembly: GCF_030435755.1. Lineage (NCBI taxonomy): Eukaryota > Metazoa > Chordata > Mammalia > Lagomorpha > Ochotonidae > Ochotona > Ochotona princeps. Next base: position 8,097 of record NW_026698805.1, on the reverse strand, counting down.
CTGTGGCGCTGAAGTTGCCTGTGAATGTGGAGTTGGTGGCATGTGAAACCCGCATGTGGAGCATTCGTTTGTGTGGGATGCTGACCAAGCTTCATTTCAGTCCTAGGCACACAAAGGGCACTAAGCATAGAGTGTGAAAACTGAGTTTCCTTGAGAGCTGCTTGGAAGCCTGATGGTGTGTGAAGTTAGGGAGCCAAATGGAGTTGTTCTCCCACAAGAACCACTCGGCTGATCCTTCTTCAATATGCCCTTCACCAACATGCAGTGTTTCCTTGATTGAATTAGCTCTCACACCAATATTTGCGTCTAGAGCCTTTGCATTGAGGGCTATCTGAAAACGGCTGTGGCGCTGAAGTTGCCTGTGAATGTGGAGTTGGTGGCATGTGAAACCCGCATGTGGAGCATTCGTTTGTGTTTGATGCTGACCAAGCTTCATTTCAGTCCTAGGCACACAAAGGGCACTAAGCATAGAGTGTGAAAACTGAGTTTCCTTGAGAGCTGCTTGGAAGCCTGATGGTGTGTGAAGTTAGTGAGCCAAATGGAGTTGTTCTCCCACAAGAACCACTCGGCTGATCCTTCTTCAATATGCCCTTCACCAACATGCAGTGTTTCCTTGATTGAATTAGCTCTCACACCAATATTTGCGTCAAGAGCCTTTGCATTGTGGGCTATCTGAAAACGGCTGTGGCGCTGAAGTTGCCTGTGAATGTGGACGTTGGTGGCATGTGAAACCCGCATGTGGAGCATTCGTTTGTGTGGGATGCTCTACCAGGTTCATTCCTAGATAATGCACTCAAAGGGCACTAAACATAGAGTGTGGAAACTGAGTTTCCTTGAGAGCTGCTTGGAAGCCTGATGGTGTGTGAAGTTAGTGAGCCAAATGGAGTTGTTCTCCCACAAGAACCACTCGGCTGATCCTTCTTCAATATGCCCTTCACCAACATGCAGTGTTTCCTTGATTGAATTAGCTCTCACACCAATACTTGTGTCTAGAGCCTTTGCATTGAGGGCTATCTGAAAAAAGGCTGTGGCGCTGAAGTTGCCTGTGAATGTGGAGTTGGTGGCATGTGAAACCCGCATGTGGAGCATTCGTTTGTGTGGGATGCTGACCAAGCTTCATTTCAGTCCTAGGCACACAAAGGGCACTAAGCATAGAGTGTGAAAACTGAGTTTCCTTGAGAGCTGCTTGGAAGCCTGATGGTGTGTGAAGTTAGGGAGCCAAATGGAGCTGTTCTCCCACCAGAACCACTCGGCTGATCCTTCTTCAATATGCCCTTCACCAACATGCAGTGTTTCCTTGATTGAATTAGCTCTCACACCAATATTTGCGTCTAGAGCCTTTGCATTGAGGGCTATCTGAAAACGGCTGTGGCGCTGAAGTTGCCTGTGAATGTGGAGTTGGTGGCATGTGAAACCCGCATGTGGAGCATTCGTTTGTGTGGGATGCTGACCAAGCTTCATTTCAGTCCTAGGCACACAAAGGGCACTAAGCATAGAGTGTGAAAACTGAGTTTCCTTGAGAGCTACTTGGAAGCCTGATGGTGTGTGAAGTTAGTCAGCCAAATGGAGTTGTTCTCCCACAAGAACCACTCGGCTGATCCTTCTTCAATATGCCCTTCACCAACATGCAGTGTTTCCTTGATTGAATTAGCTCTCACACCAATATTTGCGTCTAGATCCTTTGCATTGAGGGCTATCTGAAAACGGCTGTGGCGCTGAAGTTGCCTGTGAATGTGGAGTTGGTGGCATGTGAAACCCGCATGTGGAGCATTCGTTTGTGTGGGATGCTCTACCAGGTTCATTCCTAGATTATGCACTCAAAGGGCACTAAGCATAGAGTGTGAAAACTGAGTTTCCTTGAGAGCTGCTTGGAAGCCTGATGGTGTGTGAAGTTAGGGAGCCAAATGGAGTTGTTCTCCCACAAGAACCACTAGGCTGATCCTTCTTCAATATGCCCTTCACCAACATGCAGTGTTTCCTTGATTGAATTAGCTCTCACACCAATATTTGCGTCTAGAGCCTTTGCATTGAGGGCTATCTGAAAACGGCTGTGGCGCTGAAGTTGCCTGTGAATGTGGAGTTGGTGGCATGTGAAACCCGCATGTGGAGCATTCGTTTGTGTGGGATGCTGACCAAGCTTCATTTCAGTCCTAGGCACACAAAGGGCACTAAGCATAGAGTGTGAAAACTGAGTTTCCTTGAGAGCTGCTTGGAAGCCTGATGGTGTGTGAAGTTAGGGAGCCAAATGGAGTTGTTCTCCCACAAGAACCACTCTGCTGATCCTTCTTCAATATGCCCTTCACCCACATGCAGTGTTTCCTTGATTGAATTAGCTCTCACACCAATATTTGCGTCTAGAGCCTTTGCATTGAGGGCTATCTGAAAACGGCTGTGGCGCTGAAGTTGCCTGTGAATGTGGAGTTGGTGGCATGTGAAACCCGCATGTGGAGCATTCGTTTGTGTGGGATGCTGACCAAGCTTCATTTCAGCCCTAGGCACACAAAGGGCACTAAGCATAGAGTGTGAAAACTGAGTTTCCTTGAGAGCTGCTTGGAAGCCTGATGGTGTGTGAAGTTAGAGAGCCAAATGGAGTTGTTCTCCACAAGAACCACTCGGCTGATCCTTCTTCAATATGCCCTTCACCAACATGCAGTGTTTCCTTGATTGAATTAGCTCTCACACCAATATTTGCGTCTAGAGCCTTTGCATTGAGGGCTATCTGAAAACGGCTGTGGCGCTGAAGTTGCCTGTGAATGTGGAGTTGGTGGCATGTGAAACCCGCATGTGGAGCATTCGTTTGTGTGGGATGCTCTACCAGGTTCATTCCTAGATAATGCACTCAAAGGGGCACTAAACATAGAGTGTGAAAACTGAGTTTCCTTGAGAGCTGCTTGGAAGCCTGATGGTGTGTGAAGTTAGTGAGCCAAATGGAGTTGTTCTCCCACAAGAACCACTCGGCTGATCCTTCTTCAATATGCCCTTCACCAACATGCAGTGTTTCCTTGATTGAATTAGCTCTCACACCAATATTTGCGTCTAGAGCCTTTGCATTGAGGGCTATCTGAAAACGGCTGTGGCGCTGAAGTTGCCTGTGAATGTGGAGTTGGTGGCATGTGAAACCCGCATGTGGAGCATTCGTTTGTGTGGGATGCTCTACCAGGTTCATTCTTAGATTATGCACTCAAAGGGCACTAAGCATAGAGTGTGAAAACTGAGTTTCCTTGAGAGCTGCTTGGAAGCCTGATGGTGTGTGAAGTTAGGGAGCCAAATGGAGTTGTTCTCCCACAAGAACCACTCGGCTGATCCTTCTTCAATATGCCCTTCACCCACATGCAGTGTTTCCTTGATTGAATTAGCTCTCACACCAATATTTGCGTCTAGAGCCTTTGCATTGAGGGCTATCTGAAAACGGCTGTGGCGCTGAAGTTGCCTGTGAATGTGGAGTTGGTGGCATGTGAAACCCGCATGTGGAGCATTCGTTTGTGTGGGATGCTGACCAAGCTTCATTTCAGTCCTAGGCACACAAAGGGCACTAAGCATAGAGTGTGAAAACTGAGTTTCCTTGAGAGCTGCTTGGAAGCCTGATGGTGTGTGAAGTTAGTGAGCCAAATGGAGTTGTTCTCCCACAAGAACCACTCGGCTGATCCTTCTTCAATATGCCCTTCACCAACATGCAGTGTTTCCTTGATTGAATTAGCTCTCACACCAATATTTGCGTCTAGAGCCTTTGCATTGAGGGCTATCTGAAAACGGCTGTGGCGCTGAAGTTGCCTGTGAATGTGGAGTTGGTGGCATGTGAAACCCGCATGTGGAGCATTCGTTTGTGTGGGATGCTCTACCAGGTTCATTCCTAGATAATGCACTCAAAGGGCACTAAACATAGATTGTGAAAACTGAGTTTCCTTGAGAGCTGCTTGGAAGCCTGATGGTGTGTGAAGTTAGTGAGCCAAATGGAGTTGTTCTCCCACAAGAACCACTCGGCTGATCCTTCTTCAATATGCCCTTCACCAACATGCAGTGTTTCCTTGATTGAATTAGCTCTCACACCAATATTTGCGTCTAGAGCCTTTGCATTGAGGGCTATCTGAAAACGGCTGTGGCGCTGAAGTTGCCTGTGAATGTGGAGTTGGTGGCATGTGAAACCCGCATGTGGAGCATTCGTTTGTGTGGGATGCTGACCAAGCTTCATTTCAGTCCTAGGCACACAAAGGGCACTAAGCATAGAGTGTGAAAACTGAGTTTCCTTGAGAGCTGCTTGGAAGCCTGATGGTGTGTGAAGTTAGTGAGCCAAATGGAGTTGTTCTCCCACAAGAACCACTCGGCTGATCCTTCTTCAATATGCCCTTCACCAACATGCAGTGTTTCCTTGATTGAATTAGCTCTCACACCAATATTTGCGTCTAGAGCCTTTGCATTGAGGGCTATCTGAAAACGGCTGTGGCGCTGAAGTTGCCTGTGAATGTGGAGTTGGTGGCATGTGAAACCCGCATGTGGAGCATTCGTTTGTGTGGGATGCTCTACCAGGTTCATTCCTAGATAATGCACTCAAAGGGCACTAAACATAGAGTGTGAAAACTGAGTTTCCTTGAGAGCTGCTTGGAAGCCTGATGGTGTGTGAAGTTAGTGAGCCAAATGGAGTTGTTCTCCCACAAGAACCACTCGGCTGATCCTTCTTCAATATGCCCTTCACCAACATGCAGTGTTTCCTTGATTGAATTAGCTCTCACACCAATATTTGCGTCTAGAGCCTTTGCATTGAGGGCTATCTGAAAACGGCTGTGGCGCTGAAGTTGCCTGTGAATGTGGAGTTGGTGGCATGTGAAACCCGCATGTGGAGCATTCGTTTGTGTGGGATGCTCTACCAGGTTCATTCCTAGATTATGCACTCAAAGGGCACTAAGCATAGAGTGTGAAAACTGAGTTTCCTTGAGAGCTGCTTGGAAGCCTGCTGGTGTGTGAAGTTAGGGAGCCAAATGGAGTTGTTCTCCCACAAGAACCACTCGGCTGATCCTTCTTCAATATGCCCTTCACCAACATGCAGTGTTTCCTTGATTGAATTAGCTCTCACACCAATATTTGCGTCTAGAGCCTTTGCATTGAGGGCTATCTGAAAACGGCTGTGGCGCTGAAGTTGCCTGTGAATGTGGAGTTGGTGGCATGTGAAACCCGCATGTGGAGCATTCGTTTGTGTGGGATGCTGACCAAGCTTCATTTCAGTCCTAGGCACACAAAGGGCACTAAGCATAGAGTGTGAAAACTGAGTTTCCTTGAGAGCTGCTTGGAAGCCTGATGGTGTGTGAAGTTAGTGAGCCAAATGGAGTTGTTCTCCCACAAGAACCACTCGGCTGATCCTTCTTCAATATGCCCTTCACCAACATGTAGTGTTTCCTTGATTGAATTAGCTCTCACACCAATATTTGCGTCTAGAGCCTTTGCATTGAGGGCTATCTGAAAACGGCTGTGGCGCTGAAGTTGCCTGTGAATCTGGAGTTGGTGGCATGTGAAACCCGCATGTGGAGCATTCGTTTGTGTGGGATGCTCTACCAGGTTCATTCCTAGATAATGCACTCAAAGGGCACTAAACATAGATTGTGAAAACTGAGTTTCCTTGAGAGCTGCTTGGAAGCCTGATGGTGTGTGAAGTTAGTGAGCCAAATGGAGTTGTTCTCCCACAAGAACCACTCGGCTGATCCTTCTTCAATATGCCCTTCACCAACATGCAGTGTTTCCTTGATTGGATTAGCTCTCACACCAATATTTGCGTCTAGAGCCTTTGCATTGAGGGCTATCTGAAAACGGCTGTGGCGCTGAAGTTGCCTGTGAATGTGGAGTTGGTGGCATGTGAAACCCGCATGTGGAGCATTCGTTTGTGTGGGATGCTGACCAAGCTTCATTTCAGTCCTAGGCACACAAAGGGCACTAAGCATAGAGTGTGAAAACTGAGTTTCCTTGAGAGCTGCTTGGAAGCCTGATGGTGTGTGAAGTTAGGGAGCCAAATGGAGTTGTTCTCCCACAAGAACCACTCGGCTGATCCTTCTTCAATATGCCCTTCACCAACATGCAGTGTTTCCTTGATTGAATTAGCTCTCACACCAATATTTGCGTCTAGAGCCTTTGCATTGAGGGCTATCTGAAAACGGCTGTGGCGCTGAAGTTGCCTGTGAATGTGGAGTTGGTGGCATGTGAAACCCGCATGTGGAGCATTCGTTTGTGTGGGATGCTCTACCACGTTCATTCCTAGATAATGCACTCAAAGGGCACTAAACATAGAGTGTGAAAACTGAGTTTCCTTGAGAGCTGCTTGGAAGCCTGATGGTGTGTGAAGTTAGGGAGCCAAATGGAGTTGTTCTCCCACAAGAACCACTCGGCTGATCCTTCTTCAATATGCCCTTCACCAACATGCAGTGTTTCCTTGATTGAATTAGCTCTCACACCAATATTTGCGTCTAGAGCCTTTGCATTGTGGGCTATCTGAAAACGGCTGTGGCGCTGAAGTTGCCTGTGAATGTGGAGTTGGTGGCATGTGAAACCCGCATGTGGAGGCATTCGTTTGTGTTTGATGCTGACCAAGCTTCATTTCAGTCCTAGGCACACAAAGGGCACTAAGCATAGAGTGTGAAAACTGAGTTTCCTTGAGAGCTGCTTGGAAGCCTGATGGTGTGTGAAGTTAGGGAGCCAAATGGAGTTGTTCTCCCACAAGAACCACTCGGCTGATCCTTCTTCAATATGCCCTTCACCAACATGCAGTGTTTCCTTGATTGAATTAGCTCTCACACCAATATTTGCGTCTAGAGCCTTTGCATTGAGGGCTATCTGAAAACGGCTGTGGCGCTGAAGTTGCCTGTGAATGTGGAGTTGGTGGCATGTGAAACCCGCATGTGGAGCATTCGTTTGTGTGGGATGCCCTACCAGGTTCATTCCTAGATAATGCACTCAAAGCACACTAAGCATAGAGTGTGAAAACTGAGTTTCCTTGAGAGCTGCTTGGAAGCCTGATGGTGTGTGAAGTTAGGGAGCCAAATGGAGTTGTTCTCCCACAAGAACCACTCGGCTGATCCTTCTTCAATATGCCCTTCACCAACATGCAGTGTTTCCTTGATTGAATTAGCTCTCACACCAATATTTGCGTCTAGAGCCTTTGCATTGAGGGCTATCTGAAAACGGCTGTGGCGCTGAAGTTGCCTGTGAATGTGGAGTTGGTGGCATGTGAAACCCGCATGTGGAGCATTCGTTTGTGTGGGATGCTGACCAAGCTTCATTTCAGTCCTAGGCACACAAAGGGCACTAAGCATAGAGTGTGAAAACTGAGTTTCCTTGAGAGCTACTTGGAAGCCTGATGGTGTGTGAAGTTAGTGAGCCAAATGGAGTTGTTCTCCCACAAGAACCACTCGGCTGATCCTTCTTCAATATGCCCTTCACCAACATGCAGTGTTTCCTTGATTGAATTAGCTCTCACACCAATATTTGCGTCTAGATCCTTTGCATTGAGGGCTATCTGAAAACGGCTGTGGCGCTGAAGTTGCCTGTGAATGTGGAGTTGGTGGCATGTGAAACCCGCATGTGGAGCATTCGTTTGTGTGGGATGCTCTACCAGGTTCATTCCTAGATTATGCACTCAAAGGGCACTAAGCATAGAGTGTGAAAACTGAGTTTCCTTGAGAGCTGCTTGGAAGCCTGATGGTGTGTGAAGTTAGGGAGCCAAATGGAGTTGTTCTCCCACAAGAACCACTAGGCTGATCCTTCTTCAATATGCCCTTCACCAACATGCAGTGTTTCCTTGATTGAATTAGCTCTCACACCAATATTTGCGTCTAGAGCCTTTGCATTGAGGGCTATCTGAAAACGGCTGTGGCGCTGAAGTTGCCTGTGAATGTGGAGTTGGTGGCATGTGAAACCCGCATGTGGAGCATTCGTTTGTGTGGGATGCTGACCAAGCTTCATTTCAGTCCTAGGCACACAAAGGGCACTAAGCATAGAGTGTGAAAACTGAGTTTCCTTGAGAGCTGCTTGGAAGCCTGATGGTGTGTGAAGTTAGGGAGCCAAATGGAGTTGTTCTCCCACAAGAACAACTCGGCTGATCCTTCTTCAATATGCCCT
>NW_026698804.1:130000-155564 GCF_030435755.1 Ochotona princeps | reverse complement strand
GGATTCTCCCCAAAATTTCCATCAACTGTTGATGCCAAACAAGATGTAAATGTATAGAAACTTTGATGTTAAGTTTGTAATCGGCTGTTACATGATAAATGCTACTATAGATCCTTTCACTGTTCCTGTGCCACTCTGATTTAGGTTAAACACATAAACATGTTACCTTGGGAGAAATTCTAGCTGTTATTTTTCTACCTTATACCAGGGACCCCAGATGCATTCCCTGGAGAATCCCTGGCTGCTGTGGCCCCCTCTCTTCGTCCCTTTTTCAGCAGGAAGTAGCCAGAATGATCGTCGTCCCCTATCCCTGACAGCTGCCAGGTTCATTCTCCTGGGAAAAAGAATATTGAGGAGCTAGATGGGATGATAGGCAGTTAGGGTGTGTGGTCCCTGGTGTAGTCATCTTTTTATAATATATAATATTGTATCTCCCCATTTTCCTGCTCTTCCAAGAGCATGTTCTCCCAGGTATATCACTCAGGCCTCATTTTTATAAAACATAGAAGGGGGATTTGTAGGAAGACATTGTGACTGTAGCTCAGCGAACGTAGTCAGCGAGCACGGGATTACAGTTGATGGGACAATATTTGTATGATAAGCAACTGAATGGATGTCTTGTGTGTGACTGACTGGATATCCTTTGCATGAGAACAACTGTATGGCTACCTTTTGTGTACCTGATGAGATATCATTTGTATAAGAACAGTTGAGCCGGAAGTAATATACAAGGCAAAAGGACTTCCAAACTAAGGCATAGAAAACAGTTGATGGTTCTGTTGATGAACTAAGTATCTATACCCTAATCCTGTATGACCTCAGCATATAAAGTCTGTTGCCCCTAATAAATTTTGGCTATTGATCATCAGTCAGTAGTCCAAGCGTGTTATTATCGGCTCCGTGCACCAAGTCCATCGCTGCAGGACAGCGACAATGGTGTGTGAAGTTAGTGAGCCAAAATGGAGTTGTTCTCCCACAAGAACCACTCGGCTGATTCTTCTTCAATATGCGCTTCACCAACATGCAGTGTTTCCTTGATTGAATTAGCTCTCACACCAATATTTGCGCCTAGAGCCTTTGCATTGAGGGCTATCTGAAAATGGCTTTGGCGCTGAAGTTGTCTGTGAATGTGGAGTTGGTGGCATGTGAAACCCGCATGTGGAGCATTGGTTTGTGTGGGATGCTCTACCAGGTTCATTCCTACATAATGCACTCAAAGGGCATTAAGCCTAGAGTGTGAAAACTGAGTTTCCTTGAGAGCTGCATGGAAGCCTGATGGTGTGTGAAGTTAGTGAGCCAAAATGGAGTTGTTGTCCCACAAGAACCACTCGCCTGATTCTTCTTCAATATGCGCTTCACCAACATGCAGTGTTTCCTTGATTGAATTAGCTCTCACACCAATATTTGCACCTAGAGCCTTTGCATTGACAGCTATCTCCCGCCCACACGCACCGACCACGGCGGGGGGACGTGAGGGCGGGAGCCGGGCCGAAGCCCGCCCCGCCCCCGCCCCACAAACCCGCCGGGGTGGGACAGCGGCAGCCAGGCGCGGGGGAGATGGAGCAGGGGGACACACAGCGGCGGCGCCGAGGGCACCGCACACCCGAGACAACCCTCTCCATCCGGGCCGGCCGACAGTGCCCCAACACACACAACGGGGTGCGGAGCCGATACGCCGAGCCGCCCACACAACCTCGCGACGCAAGACGGGCCTGAGGAACCGGCCGACCACAGCCTCAGGGAAAGTCCACTCACGGGGGCAGCCACACCGGGTCCGGGAAGACCACCGGCACTGCCAACCAGGAAGGAGGAGGAGGAGAGGAGGGAGGGAGGGCGGGCGGGAGGGCGGACAGCAGGACACACCAGCCGCCCCCACCGACCTCAACCCCCGCACACGCACCATTCCGACAAGCCAACCCGCGGCGCCACCACCAGCCACCGCCGCCTAACGGGGCGGGGGGCGAGACACACGGGAAGGGGCCCGAGTGCCTTCCCCGACGGCCGCAGCGGGACCCCAGGAGCGAAGAACGACAGGGTCACGGAGACCCAGGACCAGGAAGCGGACAAAGAGCGAGATGGAGACAAAGGAGGCGCGGCAGCAGGAGCCACCCGGCGAGCGAGCGAGGCCCAACAAGCGGTGACAAGCGGGAGCCAAGGGCCAGCGGACCCCCCCAAGCACAAAGGGGCACTGCGGAGGAGGGCCTCCTCCACACGGACGGTCGGCCGAACCGGATGGCGGCCAGACGACGCACCCGGCCCCCACACCACACGGGATCTCACTGCCGGCGCTCTCCAAGCGCAAGGGCGGTCCCACATGGGGGAGGGGGAGGGCAGCCAGGCACAAACCACACACAGCTGGGGACCACCGTGCGACTCAGCCACCCCTCACGCGCACACACCGCCGACGATGAGGGCAAACGCCAGCCCCCGCACACCGCAGGCCACACACGTTGCAGTCAACTGACCCCCGACCCCAAAGAGCGCTCAACGCCACACGCCAGCCACACGAGGCCGCAGCGGGCGGCGAGGGGGGTACCTCTATGGGGGGGTGGCATCAGACCATGGGGGAGAGGCACCAGAAGCGCGACGGGGAGCCACGAGGGAACACCTCGGGCCAACGAAAGCCGGGTCCCTCCCGGAAAACAGACACGGGATGCCACCGCCCACACCTGGGCGGTCCCGTGACACGCCTGGGACACCGGAGCCCGCCTCCAGCGACCCCCACGTGTTCCCCGATGCGCTCGTGAGGCCCCCCCCACCGGGGCCCCCAACGCGACACCGCCAACGCCCACACGCCAGGCGCCTACCTGCTGCCGGATCCCGGCCTCCATCCGCCAACATCCGGGCCCCGGTCCCGAGGGCCGTAACCCCGCAGGAACGCTCCCAAGGCCGACGCGGCCGAGGGGAGACCCAACAGGCCCAAACCCGTGGCCCCACCGCACCACCCTCGCCGGCGGTGACCGGCCAGCGGGCCAACAGCAACCCCAGGGCGGGAAGCGAGCAGAGCCACCCCACACCAGGGCCACAGGGGCAGCATGGGACAAAGCCACACACAACCCCAGGGCCCCAGGTGGCAAGCGGAAGGCCACACACCGGAGGCGACACACGCACACCGCGTGCGTGCGTGCGTGCGAGCGACCACAGGAGCCCCTCCGTCAGGCCCACAGTAGGCACCGGGACACACCCGGCCCGGCCCAGCGGGACCCTCCCCCGACCCAGAGGGGGGAGGCACGGGCCACGGCGAGGTAGAGGTGCGAGAGGCAGCGTCTGGCCCCCAGCGGAAGGGGGCCGGAAGAGCCCACGCTTAACCCACACACACTCCCCGAGTGGAGGGCGGAGGGAACGAGCGACCATCGCCACCTAACGCACAACGAACCCAAGCCATCCGCGTCGTCAGCAGCGTGGCTACCGACACACACCAGGAGGGAAGGAACGGCGACAAGCGGGGGATAACAGCACCCCATCACGTAAGGCACGTCCCTGTCAGATCGCTAGAGAAGGCTTTTCTCACCGAAGGCGGGCCGCACCCCACCAACCCCGAGCGCACTTCTCACCAGGCCGAGAGGGCCCTTCGAGGGAGCAACACCCAACCCGCGGGACAAGCCCGAAGCCGGGCGGAGGGGTCTGCGGTAGAGGAAAGGAAGCCACCTGCCCCCACAGACGCGCAGGGGACACCAGCGGCCAAGCAAGGCCACAGGCGGCAGCAGCAGCAGCGGCGGCGGCGGCGGGCCTGCGCTGCACCCACACTACCTCTTCCTTATCGCCTCGACCCCCCAGGGACTCCCACGCACCAAGCACCACACGCCAGCGAGGCTGCGACGGCACACCCGGGAGAGAGCACACCGGGGCAGTGAAGGAGCGACGGCACCACTCGGTTCCAGGCGCCTGAGAGGCAAACGACCTGGACCGCTCCAGGAGCACCGCAGAGAGCTGAGCAGGGTCAGACTCTGCCAGACAAGCCCCGCACCACCACCGCGGGAGGCGGCCCGCCCACACCATGACACACCGACACGGCAGAGGGCGAAGGGTGTCCGCCACGTCCGAGGACCCCCGCCTGGACCCCCAACACCAGCACCTTCAGGCGGCACAAGGCAGAGGGAGCGGAGATCGAGCCAGATTCCGCACCCCTGGCCTCTCCCACCACGCCGAGGCAAGGGAAAGAGGAACCAGGAGCCCGCAAGACAGAACGAGCAGCTCGGCAGCATTCGCCATGAATGGCCGTCCCTCGTCTGTAAGCGGCTTAGGCCCGGCCCAGGAGAGCGCCACATCACCACATCGATCAGTCTCGGTCTAGGATTATGACATCACGCGAGGCACAGGGGGGTCCGTCGACAGCCTCGCCAGCCCCTTGCCTCTTCAGCAGCGGTGGCCAACCCCAGTGGAGGAACGCCTGACACGCACACGCGGCATAAAGCCAACGACCACTGAGACTCAGTTCTGAGGGGGTTCTGTCAGCCACCACTACGCAGCAGGCCACCTGCCACAGAAGACGGACACGGGTATAGGACCCAGCGCCCAGCCTCACCTCTGCCGCTCTCGGGGCAAATTCTAAGCCGGAGATGGTGGCACCATCGCAGGGCTAAACCAGGATCGCACACCAAGCTCCCGCACGAACCCAGGCAGGGAGCTCGGCGCCGGTTGGGCAGGGGGAATGCAGTCCAGCGCCAGGCCGCCGGCAGCCCATCGCGCTCCCCCCTACCGCCCCAGACGTGAACTCAGTGGCCCAGCTCTTCCGGTGACAGTCACCAGGAGACAGCGTGTCAGCACCTACCTGCAGATCCAAAATGACAACTGCAGGTGTAGAAATGCCCTTCCAGGGGACAACAGGGACAACCTATGGGACACAGCCGCCCCTCAGATGGGGGCCCGGGTCACAAGTCCCCAAAAACACAGCCATCGCCCACAGGGCATGCTCCTGTGGCCACCTGGTCGACCCCAGGAGTTAGAGAAAAGCAAACAATTCTACAGCCCCGCCAACGGCCGCGACCGGGGCCCCTAGGGTGGGGGTGACAAGTGTCGGGCCAGTGGCCGTGGCCTCGCAGCCCCGCCGACGGCCCCCGACCAGGTCCCCTAGGGTGCGGGTGACAAGTGTCGGGCCGGCGCAGGGCCTCAGCCCCGCCAACGGCCCCGACCGGGTCCCCTAGTGCAGGCAACAAGTGTCGGGCCAGTGGCCGGGCCTCGCAGCCCCACCAACGGCCCCGACCGGGTCCCCTTGTGCAGGCGACAAGGGTCTGGGCCGGCGCCCGGGGCCTCAAGCCCCACCAACGGCTCCGGCCGGGTCCCCTAGGGTGCGGGTGACAAGTGTCGGGCCGGTGGCCCAGGGCCTCAGCCCCGCCAGCGGCCCCGGCCGGGTCCCCTAGTGCAGGCGACAAGTGTCGGGCCAGTGGCCGGGCCTCACAGCCCCGCCAACGGCCCCGACCGGGTCCCCTTGTGCAGGCGACAAGTGTCGGGCCGGTGGCCGTGGCCTCGCAGCCCCGCCGACGGCCCCGATCGAGTCCCCTAGTGCACGGTGGCAGTGATAAAGGGTGTGCTGGTCAACCCCATGCACTCTAGCGGTACTCCAGCCCGGTTACAATCGGGAGCGAGCAGACACCTACCCACCCCTGCAGCTGCCTGCCTGCTCACTTGCAAGCCTCCAGGCTCAATCTCCGAACAGCACACGAGCCACCAAGGTCCCAGCAGGGCTGGGACTCTCCCGCCTGCAGCTTGGGGACTTTGTCACATCCTGTCCCGGGCTCTCCACCCACTTGCTCGCCCTTGCCGGCTCCAGAATGCTCTACAGCTACAGCACGGCTGCCACCAGGTGGAGTCAGACAGCCAGCACCAAGGGACAAAGGGACAGCACGCTGGATGCACGCAGCCAGGCAATGAAGCCGAGATAGGCAGGGAAATGTGTGTCATTGCCTCCCTCCCTCCCCTCGCAGGGGGTGCTGGCTGGTCCCGGCCGCCAGGTCGGTTGCTTTGCCTTGCCTCTCATTTAGAACCAAACTGTGTTGTGACCGTCACTGGTGAAATGTTAACATTCGGTGTTGATGCATGGAACACCAGGTCGCGTGGCTTGGGGAGAATCGAGTTGTAGTAGTGAGTGACCACGCATCTACTGTGACAGGATACATCTGACCTATCAGTACAGTCTTGGGGGAAGGGTGGATAGACTTGGTCACACACAGGTAAAGGAAAACGGCAGACAGAAAATAAAATGAAAACACCGACATTGAGAGAGAAAAGGGAGAGAGAAATGGGGGGGAGAGAGAGAGAATGAGAACTGAAGGGAAGGCAAAACTAAGAAAGAAAGAAAAAAAAAAAACCAGGAAGACCAAAAACTAGGAAAGGAGAAAGACAACATAAAGGGAAGCAATGGAAAACAGTAGAACAAAATTTTTGGGGGAGAAAAAAAAAACAGACACACACGAGTAAAACAGATGAGGCAAGATAATAAATCCAGCATGAGGACGCGAGAGAAAAACATATATAGATTGAAAGAGAAGAGAGAAACAAGTTAAGAAGGACCAAGGAAGCCAAAGGTAAAGGAAGAAGGCAGACAGAAAATAAAATGAAAACACCGACATTGAGAGAGAGAGAAAAGGGAGAGAGAAACGGGGGGGGGGGTGGGGAGGAGAGAATGAGAACTGAAAGGAAGGCAAAGGTAAGAATACAAAAAAAAAAAAAAAGAAGAAGAAGAAAAACAAAAACTAAGAAAAGAGAAAGACAACATAAAGGGAAGCAATGGAAACATTAGGGGAGAACACACACACACACACACACACACACACACACACACACGCAGGTACAACGGCCAGACACACACCGATGAGGGAAGAAAATAAATCCAGAATGAGGACGCGAGAGAAAGGCCTATAAAGATTGAACGAGAAAAAACAACTCAAGAACAACCTAGGGAAAGGCAGAGAATGTAAGGATGAAGACTGTCAAATAAAGGTGGGAGTCACAAGTGAAATTCTAGGAGATGTAGGGGAGTGGGAGAAGGAGAGGAGACAGTGAAAAGGAGAAAGCGAAAGAAAGAGAGGAAAGCGGGAATCGGCGAGCAAAACAGAGAAAGAGAGAGAGAGAGAGAAACAGAGCCTAAAAGGAATGGAGAGATCCAAGAAGAAAGAACTAAGGCAACATCCCTGGGAAGGTAACAGATCCCCCCGCCTGGACGTGGCAGGAGCACCTAGAGAGGCGCGCACAGTGCAGTCCCGGCCCGGCGGAAGGACGGTTTCTGCCGCCGCCGCGGCCCCCTCCCCCCTCCCCCCACCGCCGGCACCGCCGCCACTGCTCAGCCAGCAAGCCAGAAGCCCGACTGTGCTTACTGCGCCTGCGCCAAACCGACTCTCTCCCTCCCTCCTCCTTCCTCGACCCCCCCAAACTCCACGCCGACCACCACCCCGAGGCCTCGCGAGACGCGAGACTTGTTCAGACGCGGGCGCCATCTTGGCTTCTGCCGTCAGCGCCATCTTGGCTTTCGCCTCTTGTCCGATCCGATACTGTGGCCACTAGATGGCGCGCAGACAGCACGAGTGGACAGTGGGTTACTACAGAGCAACAGATACAGCTACCTCAAGCTGCGCTCATGCATATATGAGACGTAGCATTGTGGGCATGGGAGAAAATTGAGACTGGGTCTGAATTTGCAGGCAGTTATACAAAAGTCATTCAAGGAGCCAGAGAATCTTATGCTGATTTTGTAAGATGTTTGACAGACTCTATAGAAAAACAAGTTAGGGGAGAAGGCACTAGGAAATTGTTGTTAAAGCAACTGGCCTTTGATAATGCGAATGAGGACTGCCAGGCTGTTATTCGTCCTATAAAAGAAAGAGAGGATCTTCTGGGTTACCTGAAAGCCTGTCACAACATAGGGACATTTAAGCACCGTGCCCGCCTAGCAGCACTTGAAACTTTTGCTATTCAAAAACAAATGAAGGCTAAATGTTTTAATTGTGGCAAGCCAGGACACCTTAGAAAAGATTGCCGAATGCTTCCTTCAACTCAAAAATACCCTGCGGATACTTTTAACAGTCACTCCCCTGGAATATGTCCTAAGTGCCGAAGAGGCCAACACTGGAAAAAAGAATGTAAACCCAAATTTGACCGTGATGGCAGATGCCTGTGGCCAGAAGACTCTGGGAGGGGCCAGTCCCAGGTCCCAAACATTCACAGGTTTACAAAATGGGAATCTGCAGAGAAGCTACAAACTTAAAACTGCCACTGTCTCATTGCCCCACCTGTGCTCCTCACCCTGCAAGTATAAATCCTGGAGGCTGAAATTCCAATCAGTTGTGGTGTATGCATGTTATTCATATAGTGCTTTTTCCTATACAGCATTGCTTAATCATGTATACTAATTTTTAAGTACAAGTCTTTATATTAAGTTAATTTTTATGTTCACTGCCTCATTACGTTCTCATTGTTTAAAATTAACAAAAGCGATGTTCTTGCTTTAAGGAGTGTTTGGGTGATGTCATTATATCATTATAAAGTGAATGTTTGCTGTTTTGTTTGTTAATGTACCCGAGTTGTAACCGCATGTCTTTTGGAATATTTTATAATGCTGAGGAAGCTGGCCTTCAGTTTAGTGCCTAGCTTTCACAATAATCACCAATTTCAAGGTCTTTTGTTGTGGTAGATGTTTAACAAACTGACTTCATCTGTATATCCATTGCAACTTTTGGGAGCTTGGAATTCAAAGAAGATACTAGGTTTTTGTAAATCCTGAGGGTTTTTTGGGGGGACATTTAATAAAAATGTGAAATTTTATCATAAATAATTTGGTATAAAATTGAACTCGAACACTATTTGATTATTTCAAGGTATAAGTTAATGTGATATTCATTGTCTACAAAGTGTTTGCATGTATTAATTGCATGTATTAATGTAATTCTTGTGTTTTTGGCTGGTTATCAAATCTCTCACTGCCTTTAATGTGTCAAGGTTTTGTATTTGTTTTAAAGATATTTGAGTGATGATCTCGCATCAATAACCAATTGTAATCTATCATGTGTTATGCTAATGTCAACAACAAATCTTGTTTCAGATATTTTTAGCTATCCTTAAAAAAGCATTTAAGAATTCAAAGGTTTCAAATCCTAGGGATTCCCTTGGTATTCTTACGAGGCCTCAAGAATGCCAACAGATCTATCTCCCGTTTTGTGGAGACAGTTGACCAGGCTATTGGATTATACTAAGATTATTGCCAAATAACAAATGGAGTAAAATTTTATTGTGTCAAAACGTTGTATACATCCATGGAGTTGTGAAGGTTTAATTTTAGTTTGCGTTGCTAATTATGTATTCTTAGCATGGCTGTATTGCTGGGAAGACTGAAATTTGCAATTTTAGATTGATGGAGGGATTTCATAGCATGATCAATGTTTTTGTCTGAGTTTCTCAGTTCAAAACTATTGACTTAATGGTTTCACTTACTGGTTTTTGGTGAACACTACTACTAAGCTTTGTTGAGAATAATATTTTCAAGTCTCCAAAAGTGTGTGTGTGTGTGTGTCTGTGTGTGTGCGCGCATACATGTGTGTCTTAACATTTTGTCCTTTGTAAAAAGTTGTTTCAAATTGTTATCATGTGTTGCTGTTTGTTTATCAAGAGCAGGTTGCCTTGGGGCTGTGGCAACCTGCAGCCACACCCAGAGCTTTCTGATAGGATTGTAAAATCACAAAGATGTTAAAGTTATGCTTTAAAAGCAGAGGGGGGAATATGCTACCCCTGTAAATGCATTAATTTGGTCTTATTCACCTTAAATTTTGTTCAGATTTTGTCTCCTGGTGAGCACCAGCTCTGCGTCACTAGAGGCTGCTTGCAGGCCCAACACAGATGCCTTTGGTTTGATGGAGGAACCCAGCCACTCACAAGTGGAGAGGTCCTGACCCCTTGCTAACTGTGGGAAGAGGGTTTGTTTGTGTTTTTCCAGAAACTGAGCTGCAGCCTGTGTGGGTGCCAGCTGGTAATGTAAAGCCCTGGACTCCATTCACCGGAGGAAGCGCCTGCAGTAAGACAAATTCGCGACTTCATTCTGAAAGATCCATCTCCATCAAGGAGACATTGGAGGAGGAGAAGGAGGCCAGACCCCTTCCAACACCGGGTGACATGAGGGATCCTAAGAGATTGGTGCATCAAGCGCAACTGTCCTTGACATTATGATGCATTTGATAAACACTAATAATCCGTGGGAAAGGTTATGCTCTTGTCCCTAGAATTTCCTGATGGATCCTCAAAACTGGCTCATCTGCCCTCGAAAGTGCTGCAACTCCCTTGAATTCAACGCTGCCCCTGGAGAAGATGGAACTCCCAGTGGAGCTGCCTCTAAGAACTGAAAAGCTAAAATTGTTTAATATTCCTCTGGTTCTACTACAGGTCAGGAGTGCAGAGAAATTCTCCACCTTCTTAGAATGTTTGAGGAAGACTTTAAGTGTAACTTGTTATTTATAGATTTTAATGACCTTAGACATTAGAAAAGCCATAGAAATTTGTGGTGGCATCCAAGGACGACTCTGACACCCTCTTAAAGGAGGTTGTGTGTATAGAGCAAGGGGGATCTCAGGGTGGAGCAGGAGGATAAGAGGAGCCCTCTATCCTAGTCCCGGAGACCCCCGGAGGCCTCCCATGTGCTTTCGCTGCAGAAGCAGTGGATATCTGCCTCATCAAGGACATCGAGAACCGTATCCCAACTGCCTAGGAGATCACAAGGAAGATGAGTGCCCTTGGAGGCCGAGAACTCTGAGGTCAGTCCTTTCCTATTGGATTTCTCACAAGGGATTGAAGCAGCCCAGTACCCTGCTCATAGGGTCTGGTGACCTGGGAACTTAAGCCAGGAGCCCCGGGAGGCACTCAGAGACAAAAGGATTGTAGGAGGAGCTTCCTCTAGTTCTTAACTAGTTCCAACCTTGGCACCCAGCCCTCTCTTACACCAACCATCAGGGTTGCTTGTGAGCCCCATGTAGAGTTCAATTCTTCCTCACTCACTAATTTGTTGGGGATTTCCCTGCTCACCTACCTAAAACTTTTCTATTCTTCAGTTGTTAAATGCAAAACTGTGCTTAACCTCTATAAACTGCAAAATTTAAATTGGGTTAAGAATCTCCCTGAAAAGCTTTTATCAATTTAAAACTGTTAATGCTAAACAAGATGTAACTGTAAAGAACTTTGATGTTATGTTTGAACTCAGCTGCTATGTATGTCAATGTTGGTCTTTACACTGTTCTTGTGCCACTCTGATTTCGGTTAAATAATATTGTTTCTCCCCATTTTTCTGCTCGCCCAAGGGCATGTTTCCCCTACATACATCATTCAGGCCTAATTTTACAAAACACAGAAGGGGGATTTGTAGGAGGACATTGTGACCCTAATAGGTCAGTGAGCACAGGATTACAGTTGGTTGGATAATATTTGGAGGAGAATAACCAAATGGCTACCTTTTGTATACCTTATTGGATATCATCTGCATATGTATATGAGAACACCTGGTGGAATATACAAGACAAAAGGAGTTCCAAACAAGCATTAATGGTTTTGTTGATAAGCTCAACACTTCCTCCCTTATCCTATATGACCCTCAGAATATAAAGTCTGATGCTACTAATAAACCTCGGCTTTTGACCATCAGTCAGGGGTCCACGCGTGTTATTATCGGCTCCGTGCACCAAGTCCATCGCTGCGGGACAGCGACACCAGTATCCCCCACTGTCTTGCTTTCACTTTCTGTTCTCTAATTTTATTTTTATTTATTTATTTGGCCTTGAGGTTGACTTATTTTCATTGGGAAGGCAGATTTGCAGAGAGAAGGAGAGACAGACAGACAGAAAGATTTCCATCCGCCGGTGCACTCCCCAAATGGCCACAACCACGGCCGGAGCTGACTGGATCCGATCCGAATCCAGGCGCTGGGAGTTTCTTCCAGGCCTCCCACACAGGTGCAGGGTCCCGTACACTTGGACCACCCTCCGTTGTTTTCCCAGGGCACAAACAGGGAGCTAGATCAGAAGTGGAGTCACAGGGACATGAAAGTGGAGGAAAAGCCAGTGAAGCTATTCTGCAGCGCCCTTGCGTCTGCCTGTCCTTCCTGTGAGCTCTTGCAAGACCCAAGAAGTTCTTCAGGGACAGAAAAGATGTGCCATGGAAACAGGTTAGGGATGTGAAAGGAGAGAGAGGAAAAGAGGGGGAGACAGAGAGAGAGAGAGAGAGAGAGAGAGAGAGATTGAAATTGAGTTAGTGAGAATGTGACAACAATTCAGTCTTCTCTGTTCCCCATTTGCAGGTAAGGTCCAGATGAGGAAAAGGAGAAAGGGAGCAGCCAGGCTGGGATTGGGCCTCTTCACCTCTCTCTCTCTCTCTCTCTCTCTCTCTCTCTCTCTCTCTCTCTCTCCCAGGAGGGGGCATCACACAGCTTTCTCTTTCCAATTTGTGAGCAGAAGTGGTTGCACGCTGAGTGGTTCCTGGCCAGGATCCAGAACATGGAGGGAGAAGTAGGTGTCAGGTAAGGCCACCTGTGAGGCCTTCACGTCGGCATAGTGGCCTTTCATTCCCAATCCACCAGAGAAATCCTCGGGCAGGAAGGGCACAGGCCAGCCCATATGTCCCCCTGCTCTGCCGTCCTCAAGTCCCCTTGACTTGTCCGCAGAGCCGACCGCACACAACACCCACAACTCAGGCACAGGTGCCCCAGTCTCTCCCTCAGAGCACCCTTTCCCTTCAGTTCCGCAGAATAAGAAATGGTGAGCTGACCCTCCAACTCTTCCGCCTCCACACCCCACCCACCCACGGTCCATCAAAGACAAGGGGTTGGTTGGTTGGTTGGTTGGTTGGTTGGGTCCGGCCGGCTTGTTAGCCTAGTGACTAAATCCTAAAGAAAAGAAAGATAGATGTGAACGCAGAGAAGAGCTGCCTTCCAAAACACACATATAAATAGCCAGGCCGGGTTGGGGCGCGAGCCAGGCTGGATTGAACTGTAAACTGGCTAGCACCCCACAGTTCGCAGGAGGGCTGGGGATGGACCAGGCCAGGCTAGGTTGCCGTACCCCAGCCCAATGGCGATAGCTGGGACTGGTGGTGGGCCATCTCAGATTGTGCCACAGCACCCACTGGCGCACGCAAGAACCGGGGGTGGTGCGGTGGGGGTGGTGGAGAGGGAGCGTGAGAACCGGAATCAAGTTAGGGCGCTGCACCCAGTCAGGCAAAAAGAGAGCCAAAATGGCTGGGCGGGTGGGTGGGTGCGTTGCGGGCGGGTGGGCCAGCCGGATTAGGCCACAACACCC
Source organism: Ochotona princeps (assembly GCF_030435755.1). NCBI lineage: Eukaryota > Metazoa > Chordata > Mammalia > Lagomorpha > Ochotonidae > Ochotona > Ochotona princeps. Next base: position 142,302 of record NW_026698804.1, on the reverse strand, counting down.
AGCTGTCAGCAAAGCGCCGGGACTGCCTGGGTGAAAAAATTACATCAGGCAGGCCGGCCGGACCGCATTAGCCCCCAGACGGTCCCAAGATCTGGGGCTGGGAGCCCGCCAGCCTGCTAGGGGAACGCCAGGCAGGCAGGCAGGCAGGCAGGCAGGCAGGCAGGCACTCCTCCTGTCAGCTAGGCCGTAGCTCCCGTCGGAGAGCACGTTAAGGCCTGCCTGAACTAAAACAGCAAGCTACCCATAGATCATCAGGCCGTATGTGCCAAACATACAAGGCCTGGGCCAGAGATGTCGACAGCGTGCATCTCCCCGGACCAGACAAGAAGACGAGGGGAAGGCAAGAGTTGTTGCTTGGGCCAGGCGTGTGCGGTTGCCTAGTGGCTCCATTTCTCGGCCTGTACGTGCCGAGATCCCATACGGGTGCCGGTTCGAGTCCCAGCTGCCCCACTTCCGTCCAGCTCCCTGCCTGTGGCCTGGAAAAGCGGTCGAGGATGGCACAAAGTCTTCGGACTCGGCAGCCGCCTGTGTGGCGGAGACCGACCGGGAAGAAGCTCCCGGCTCCTGGTTTTGGTTCTGCTCAGCCCCGACCACTTGGGGAGGGAACCAGCCAGCGGGCAGGAGATATTTCTTTCTGTCTCTCCTTCTCTCAGCAACACCCCTCCCAACCACACACACACACACACACACACACACACCCCTCCCAACCACACACACACACACACTCACACACACAGACACGCGCACGCGCGCACAGGGTCCTCCTGACTGGCGTGTGGCTGCCGGCTCCACCTCAGGATCCTTCACCGTCCAACAATAAGAACCAGATTGGGTTGAAGAACAGTCAGGAAACACCACTGTTCCTGCTAGGACAGGAGGTGGACTGAACAGGGCTGGCTCATGGACCCACTGGTATGCGTGAAACCTGGCACTGGGAGAGTTTCTGATGGAGGAGCCTGGGCAACTCCTCTGGCAGGACACAGTCCCTGCAGGTAAGCGCAAGCAGCACAAATAGGAAACAGCCCAGAACAGGCTATGGAAATTATCCCACTGGTATACACATGGCATGGATTGGGGGCAAGACCAGGCTGAACCTGTTCACATCACCCGCTGGTGAGTCCGAGCGCCAGAACAGAGTGTGGGTCGAGCCAGGTTCGGTTGCGACACATACTAGTACACAATAAGGAATGCCAAGGTGAGGTGAGCTGTACCAGATGTGGTCGCAGCGCCCAAACAGCACATGTGATAGTCAGGGGGAGGAGGCAAAGCTGACAGGGGAATGTGGGCTCCCCTGCTGGACAACTACTTCCCGACTAGGCTGCAGCTCCAACCGGTCTGCGTGAGGACCGAATATGAAGCGGGCAGGATCGAACCGGACTACGACACCCGTCGGTTCACGAGGAAGACAGGCCTGCCTGGAAACAGAACGAACCCGGCAATCCCAACGACCAGCATTATCATAAGCCGATCGGTGTGACGGACGGTGTTGGACTGTGTACTAGCAGACTCGCGCAGGAATCAGGCCTGTGATCATCTCAGATGAAGTTTCTTTGGAGAGAGATCCCTCCAACTGAACTGCTGATCTTAGAACCCCAACCATGAAGAGACTGTCAGCCAGTGGATTCTGAATAGGGTTCATTGCGATTGGAACTGAGACATTGGCAGCAGTCCAGAACTGATGAACTATCAGAACTGTATGAGCAGGAGCCTCAGAGCGTGCCTCCCGTTGGGGATCTGGGATGGGTGGGAGGTTGGGTGGGGCTTTTCCCCTTTTTTTTTTTTCCCCTGACCCCAGATACAGGGTAAAATGATATTGATGTGGAAACAATGGTATTTCCCACTTTCACCCTGTAGCCCTTGACACTCTGTTCCCTAATCAACTAAGTAAGATTATTAAAAAATAATTTTTAAAAAAAGTATATCAGGTTTTACAATTTCATTAAGTTTTACGAATGGGTAGTATTCTATAGTGTTTGTGTGCCACATTTTCTTTATTCTGTCACCCGCTGATGGGTATCTGTGTTGATCCCGTATCTGGCTATTGTGAATTGAGCTGTGATAGCTGTAAGGGTGCAAATAACTCTCTCATATGCATTTTCATTTGGATAAAATCATAGGGCTGTGATGCTGGTTCGTATGCAGACTTTTAGATACCATTTGTTTTTTATCCAATTGGGAAACATGAGATATTTTAATGAAATTATAACTGGATAAGAAATGAGTTTTATGAAGCATGGTGGCCACTTGGGGAGTGAACCAGCCAGCGGGCAGGAGATATTTCTTTCTGTCTCTCCTTCTCTCTATATATATATCTGCGTTTCAATAGAAATAAAATGGACGGATGGATGGATGGATGGATGGATGGAGGAATTGTTTTTTTTCTGAACAGGCACCGACTGTGAGATGTAAGTAAGGCTCTGGACTGCTGTGTCCTGGTCGCTCGGTCCAACGCCTATCCAAGCAGAGAACTGGGCCTGGCACGGGGCACAGGCCTAGTATATTCCTGCAACCGCGATCAGCTTGAGCCCTTGCCAACCCCTCCCACCGCCCCCGCCCCGCGCACCTGCACAAGGACAGGTAAGGGGTTCCTGTCTGTGTTTTGAGTAATCGGTTCAGCTAGATCGTTCTATTGAGAGGGAGGGATGCTTGATGTTGAGCAGTTCTGCTTGTTTGAGTGACAGAAGTACACGCGGACCTGCTGAGTCACCTCTGAGTGCAGACGCTGAAAGCCGCCGAACCCACCCAAAGACCGACCTGAAGACGCTGTGGCCGTGAGGACCGGAGGAGATTGGGACCCGCTGGCATCTGCTCACCCTGGTCACCAGGACTCGCCAGGACCTGCCCCGCTGCGGACACCAGGACCCTGAATCACCGGGACCCGCCGGCATCTGCCCACCCTGGTCGCCAACCCCCGGGACCTGCACCAGCCGCAGCCTCCAGGCTCCATCGCGACCCGCGCGGAGACCAGCAACGGACGCAGCAGTCGGGAGACGCACTGGCGGCCAGGATTCCCACCAGAGGAAGAGGCAGACTGCAAGAACCTGAGGTTTGAGTGAGTTGGGTGGGGACAGTGGTGGGTTGGAGGCTTCGGGAGTTGGCCCCCCAGGGGCACGGACAGAGCCTGAACACAATTGGCCTCCCCGCCCCTCCCCCCCCCAGGCTCCAGCCTCTAGAGACACAGGGCGAGTGCCTTGAGACTGCCAAAACTGTGTCTGGGAGAAAGGCAAAAGGCACACTGGATACTCCCCTGTGCCTTTGCGGTGTGGCATTCAGCTGGGCGGTGCTATCCCACAGGAACCCAAGCACGCCTCTGGGCTGGGCAGTTCCCTGCTAGCGCAGGGGCGGTCGGTCCCCTGCAAGTGCTGGGGTGGGCGGACCTGCGCAGGAGGCGTTTCCAGAGAGCACCTGGAACACGCCCTATAGTCCCTTGCTCCGAGCCCTGTGATCCAGTAAACAGGGTGCGCGCACAGAGAGTGCCTTCACTCCCCCACGCCCTGTGGTAGCATACCTGTAGGGGACGAGCTGAGAGTGCGCGTTGAATCCTCTGGGCCCTGGAAGAGGCGCCCTGAGGTCCAGTGTTCTGGAGACGCACCAAAAGTGCCTTGAAAATTCCCACACCCTGCTACTCCACGCCTGCAGACTCCGATCTCTACAGGATAGTGCTTGGAGACCCCTCAGCACAATGGTGCCTAGGTCTCTCAAAAAAGAAACACTAACACAATGGGAAGAAATACCAGAAAAGGTAATGATCCAGATGAGAGTGCCAACACCCTACCAATAAAGGATCGAAAGCCAATGTCTATTTCGGAGATGCGAGATGAAGACATAGAAGATCTACCAGACAAGGAATTCAAAAAAATAATGTTAAAATATGTCAGAGACAATGAGAAGAATTGGGAGGACTTCAAGGAATTCAAGAACCACATAGCCTCAGAAATACAACAAATGAAAAGTAAAATCCTTGACTTAGAGCACAAAATTGAGAGCCTAACCAACAGAACAAATACAGCAGAAGAGAGGATCTCTGAAACGGAAGACACACAAAACGAACACACCCAGTTCATGAAACAGCTGGAGACAAGTCTGAACAAAGCCAATAAGACCATACAAGAAATGAAAGACAACCTCAGAAAATCAAATATTAGGATTATTGGCCTTCCTGAAGGAGCGGAAAAAGAATCAGGAATGCAAATGGTGCTCGACGAAATTATACAGGAAAACTTTCAAAACACTTGGAACATGAATCCAGCTCAAATCCAGGACGGTCAGAGGACTCCCAGCAGATATGACCCAAAGCGATCTTCACCCAGACATATGGTGCTCAAGTTCCACTCCAACGAAGACAAAGAAAGAATCCTGAGACAAGTACGAAGCAGAGAAAAGATCACATACCGGGGAAAACCAATCAGGATCACGGCTGACTTTTCTGAAGAGACCTTACAAGCAAGAAGAGAATGGACAAAGATCTTCCAAATCCTGAATCAGAACAACTGTCAACCAAGAATATTGTACCCAGCAAAGATCTCATTCGTATTTGAGAACGAAATCAAATACTTCCACAGCAAAGAGAAATTAGAAGAATATGCCAGCACAAAACCAGCTCTACAAAATCTCCTTAGAAATGCACTAATTCCAGAAAAAAAGGAGGTGAATCATAAGCAAAGATGGCAAACAGGAAGGTCTCCCCACTAAAGTCCACACAAGGAAGGGCAATAACACAGATATCAACACCCACAAAAACAAGTATGGCAGGGCAAAATCACAACCTCTCAATTTTAACTCTCAACACAAATGGCCTGAACTCACCAATCAAAAGGCATAGATTAACAGAATGGATTATCAAACAGCACCCAAATATCTGTTGCCTACAAGAGACACATCTAACCAGAAGAGATTCAAAGAAGCTGAAAGTGAAAGGTTGGAAACAGATATTTCATGCCAATGGACGAGAAAAAAAGGCTGGGGTAGCTGTCTTAATTTCAGATGATGTGGACTTCAATCTGACACACATCAAAAAGGACAGGGAAGGACATTATATATTGGTGAAGGGACTGATCCATCAGGAAGTAATTACCATTGTGAACATATGTGCACCAAATTCAAACGCACCTAGCTACGTGAAGCAATTACTCACGGACTTAAGGGGAGACATAGATATGCACACAATAATAGTGGGTGATCTTAACACCCCACTAACAACTATAGACAGATCAACAAAACAAAAACTCAACAAAGAAACAACAGAACTCATACAAACAATAGAACAACTGGACTTGGTTGACATTTATAGAATTTTTTACCCTAAGGCCACAGATTATACATTTTTTTCAGCAGTACATGGCACCTTCTCCAGGATCGACCACATGATAGGACACAAAGCAAACCTAAATAACTTCAAAAAGATAGGAATCATACCATGTACCCTCTCAGACCACCACGGAATGAAGCTGGAAATCAGCAATTCAAAATGCCCCAGGAAATACAGAAACTCTTGGAGGCTGAACAATATGCTACTAAACGAACAATGGATCAGAGAAGAAATTAAAAATGAGATCAAAAAATTTATGGAAACCAATGAAAACTCTGACACAACATTCCAAAATTTGTGGGACACTGCCAAAGCAGTGCTACGGGGTAAACTCATCGCAATTGGAGCTCATGTCAAGGCCCAAGAGAGGCGCCAAATACAGGAACTAAACACACACCTCCAGGAATTCCAGGAACTGGAAAAACAACAGCAGAAGAGCCCCACACACAATAGGAAACAAGAAATCATCAAACAAGGGAGGAAATCAACCAGATAGAAATAAAAAAAACCATACACAAAATCAATGAATCAAAAAGCTGGTTTTTTTGAGAAGATAAACAAGATAGACACTCCACTGGCCCGACTGACAAAGAAAAAACAAGAGAAGGCAAGAATTAACAGCATCAAAGATGAAAAAGGCAACATAACAACAGACACCGCATCCATTAAGGCCATAATCAGAAATTACTACAAAGCACTGTACTCCAACAAATCAGAAGATCACCAAGAAATGGAAAAGTTCTTAGACTTCTACCACTTGCCAAAACTTAGCCCAGAGGCAACAAACGACCTGAACAAACCATAACTGAAGTAGAGATTGAATCAGTGATTAAAGACCTCCCAACAAGGAAAAGCCCAGCCCAGACGGCTTCACTCAGAATTCTACAAAACATCCGAACAGAGCTGACCCCAATCCTCTACAAACTCTTCAAACAATAGAAAAAGAGGCAACCCTTCCAAACTCATTCTATGAAGCCAACATTACCTTAATCCCAAAACCAGACAGAGAACTAACAGAGAAGGAAAACTACAGACCTATCTCTTTGATGAACATTGATGCTAAGATTCTCAACAAAATCCTAGCCAACAGAATTCAAAAACACATCAGACAGATCATTCATCCAGATCAAGTAGGATTCATCCTGGAATGCAGGGATGGTTCAACATTCGAAAATCTATAAATGTGATACACCACATCCAAAAACTGAAAAACAAGAATCACATGATAGTATCAATAGATGCGGAAAAAGCTTTCGACAAAATCCAACATCACTTCCTACTAAAAACCCTAACCAAGGTAGGCATAGATGGAAAAATCCACAACATAATTAAAGCAATATATGAAAAACCCAACGCCAGCATCATACTGAATGGAGAAAAGCTGGAACCCTTCCCACTGAGATCTGGAACAAGACAGGGATGTCCACTTTCTCCACTACTATTCAACATAGTCCTAGAGGTACTCGCTGAGGCCATAAGACAAGAAAAAGAAATCAGAGGAATCCAAATGGGAAACGAAGAAGTCAAGCTCTCACTATACGCAGATGATATGATTCTTTATGTAGAAGAGCCAAGAGACTCAATACAGAGACTGCTAGAACTTGTACGAGAGTTTGGTAGAGTGGCAGGGTACAAAATTAATGAACAAAAATCAACAGCCATAGTGTATGCGAACAGCCCCAAGATGGAAAAAGACTTAACCAGCAAGATACCATTCAAAATAACAGAGAAAAGTATGAAATATCTGGGAATAAATCTAACCAAAAATGTAGAAGACTTATTTGAAGAAAACTACAATCTGCTTAAAAAAGAAATTGAACAAGACCTCAAAAGATGGAGTAATATCCCATGCTCCTGGATAGGTAAAATCAATATCATTAAATGTCTATACTGCCAAAAGCAATATATACATTCAACGCAAATCCCAATCAAATTGCCCAAAATATTCTTCATGGAACTGGAAACAATGATCCAAAGGTTCATCTGGAAGCACAAAAAACCACGGATAGCTAGAACTATCCTGAAGAACAGGAAGTTAGCAGGGGGAATCACAGTTCCGGACCTCTGGACATACTATAGGGCAGTGGTTATCAAAACAGCGTGGTACTGGCACAAAGATAGAGAGGAAGATCAATGGAGCAGAATAGAAACGCCAGAAGGAAACCCACACAGATACAGCCAAATAATCTTTGACAAAAAGACAAACGACACCCAGGCAAATGGGAAGGTCTGTTCAATAAATGCTGCTGGGACAACTGGTTGATAGCCTGCAGAAACAAAAAAATAGATCCACATCTCTCACCATACACTAAGATCAGATCTAAATGGATAACAGATCTAAACCTACATCCAGAAACCTTCAAACTTTTGGAAGAAAATGTTGGAAACACACTGGAACACTTAGGGGTAGGCCCTCACTTCCTAAAAAAGACTCCAGATGCAGTAGAAATCAAGACCAAAATAAACAATTGGGACCTCATCAAACTAAGAAGCTTCTGTACAGCTAGAGAAACAATCAACAAAGTAAAAAGGCAACCACAGAATGGGAGAAGATCTTCGCACACGACATAGGTGATAGAGGGCTAATATCCAGAATATACAAAGAGCTACAAAACAACCAAAATGTCAAAACAAACAAGCCACTCAAGAAATGGGCACGGGAAATGGGCAGACACTTCACAAAGGAACAAACCCAAATGGCAAATAAACATATGAAAAAATGCTCAAGTTCCCTGGCAATAAGGGAAATCCAAATTAAAACATCAATGAGGTACCACCTAACGCCAGTAAGACTGGCCCACATGAATAAAAGCACCAACGACACTTGTTGGCGAGGTTGCGGGGAAAAGGGAACCCTACTCCACTGCTGGTGGGGCTGCAGGCTGGTACAGCCTCTATGGAAATCAGTATGGAGAATATTCAAACAACTCAAATTCAACATACCGTATGATCCAGCAATAGCACTCCTAGGAATATATCCAGAACACTTGTTCTATGAGAAACCAACATGTACTCCTATGTTCATAGCAGCACAATCAGTAATTGCAAAAACATGGAAACAACCAAATGCCCATCAACAGAGGATTGGATAAGAAAGCTATGGTTCATCTACTCCATGGAATACTACTCAGCTATTAAAAAAAACAAAATGCAGTTCTTTGTGGCCAAATGGGCCAAACTGGAAACCATAATGCTAAGGGAAATGAGCCAATCCCAAAAGGTTAAATACCACATGTTTGCCTTAATTTAAGATGATATGATGTTATGTATAACATGTTATGTTTTGAATGTTATATGTTGTGTATAAACTAAAATTGAAGTATAGGTGAGGTGGTCACAGAAGGTGGCTGGGAACCCGCATTTACTTTTAACATATTGGTTACTCATTACTATGTCAATTAATTCCATAATGATGTAAATTTTTGCTGATGGTATGTTGGAGCTTTCAATTGACTGGGATGATACTCTGCTGGCTCTGTCATCAGACCAGAGAGGGTATACCTAAGAAACCGTTGAACTTGACGGGACAATAAGATGCTGGACTCTATGTTTGGTATACGCTCGCAATGGGGAAATCTCAACTGAACTTGAGCTGTGGTTATGCAATAAGGTGGAGGAATCCACCATGGTGGGAGGGTTTGGGGAGGGGTGGGGAGAACCCAAGTATCTATGTAACTGTGTCACATAATACAATGTAATTACTGAAGTTAAATAATAAATAATTAAAAAAAAAAAGAAAGAAGAAGTACACGCACAGGTTAATAACACGCGTTCACATAGTTAAGGTGATGGATGGAAGAGTGAATCAATAATGCCGATGGAAAGGCCACATCAGAAGGGAGCCGTTCCTGAGAACCACTCATGGTCTGCCCCATGCGAGTCAGAAAGCAGCGGCCAGATCCCACTTTGCAGTTCCAGAGCGAGCGAAGGGGAGTGACCGACTGTGGCTGACCTTTGCCCCAGTCGGAGAGGCAGATCCTTTCACTGACAAACGCCTGAGGGCAGGTATGGCTCTGGGTGGAGCGGAGAGAAAGTGAAGCCTTTGGCAGACAACGGGACTTTGGACCAACCATTTGCATTTCAATGAAGCAATGAATGAGGCCTCTTGGAATTGAATGAGAGGTTGCGTCCCTCAAGCCAGTGGCTTCCGAAATGAAGGCTGCTGCTTTCTTGGGGCACCCCCCCACACACACACACACACAGAGGCTCATTCTGACGAGGAGGCGGGGTGCGGGTGCCCTGCCCCATGCTTCTCCTTACATGTCCCTGGACCCTGGACCCTGGCTCTGGCTCTAGCTCTGGCCTGGGAAAGGAGATGTGGATTGGGGAGGTGACTTGCAAGACGTACACACAAGACCCACCCACCATCAGTGAAACACAGCTTCTCTCCCTCCTTCCTTCCCTGGGGCTTGTGGGGGAGGGGAGGGTGGTATCAGGCAGGGAGGCACTTTTTGTTTTGGCTTGGCTTTTCTCCTCTTGGGTGTCACTGGTGCACCCCAGCGTATTCCATCACCAAGCCACTTTCCGATGTGTTTCGCTTCCCTCACAGTGGTTCATTAGCCAGCACCCACTGATAGGAGAGGACTGCTTTTTACTTGACAGCATCCTAGTGCAGGGATCAAAGGGGTCAGAGAAAGTAGAGAGAGCAAAGGAAAAAGGAAAAAGTTGGGTTGTTCGGGACTCCTTAAAGAAGAATTCATGTTGTGCCACCCACGTGTGCGAAGATTTGTCAAAGTCCCCCCCCATGCCCCTTTCCTCCCCCCCCCCCCCCGCTCAACCACCACCAAGCCATCACTCAGCAGGCTGGCTTCCAAGTAAATCAAATACATGCTTTAAGTGTTTGTTTTCTCTCACCTGACTCAGCACAATCGCACTCAGGGTTGCGGTGTAGCGACCAAATGTTGCCACCTGGTTGCCCAATTACTGCACCCTTAGGAATATTTAATGGATTTCAACAACCTGGTGTTGAATGCCTTCTTCTTCTTTTTTTTTTTTTTTTCCTCTCCACTCCACTGAAGGCAAAATAAGATTTCCACCACCACCACCACCACCACCACCACCCCAACAGCGTGGAACATTGAAGTGGGCAGAAAACTAGTTACATTTTCCTTCAATGTGAATGCCAGGTCTGTTCTTGCGTGTGTTTTCTTATTTTTAAGACTCTTGTATTTATTCATTTGCAAGTCAATCATGGGAGAGAGAGAGAGGAAGAGAGAGAGAGAGAGAGATTTGTGAGCAAGTTTGTTTGGAGCGGGGAAGGGGGGAGCGGGTGTGTCAGAGGCGATGGGAGGAAAGAAGAGAGAGGAAGAGAGGAAGAGAGAGGAAGAGAGAGGGGCAAGGACGAGCAAAAGAGAGAGCTCTTTGAAGAGATTCTTCCACCCACAAGTTCCTTCCCTTTTCTCTTTGTCGCTGTGTCCTTCCAATAAGCAGACATAGATGACAGAGGATGGTGAGAGCTAGAGAGCGAGCGAGCGAGCGAGCAAGCAAGCCAAAAATGTGGAAACCACGGTTCCGCCAGCGCCGTGACAACATTGCTGTTTTTCTTTGTTTAAAAAAAAAAATGGAAAGAGAGAGAGAGAGAGAGAGAGAGAGAGAATCTTCCACCACTTCACCAGTCAGTTCAGAACTTTTCCCCCGAAATGCAGGCCTAGAGAACTCAGAAGTTGGTGAACAGAAAGTATGGAATCCTGGTTCTCAGTGCTACACAACTCTGTTTAGGATACAAACAGGTTTTTCAACAGCTTTGGCCTCAAACCTGTGAGAGAGAGAGAGAGAGAGAGAGAGAGAGAGAGAGAGAGAGAGAACTAAGCATTTCTGACCTAACGTGCGCAGAACCTCAACAGCAACAACTAAACCCATATGCCTCGGAGCCCCATCCGGAGGTGTTTACATGGCATTTTGACAAGATATTGAGCCAAAGCTCAGAGAGAGAATTGAGGAGAAAATAAATAAATAAATAAATAAATAAATAGCTGGTGAAATCACGAATGTAAAGTCAAATGATCTGTATTCCGGGAGTGAGTGAGTGAGTGAGTGAGTGGAATTTACCGACACCATGTCAGGATAGACAATGTGTCCGGACAGACAACGATGGAGAGTGGGGGGGGGGGGGGAAGAGATGTCTTTTCCAGTGTTTTCTAACCTAAGGGAAACTTGTAGGAAAAGTAGCATGCTCCGCACCACGGTCATGAGAGCCTTGTAGGCGCACGTGCTAAACTCCACACACATGATTTCCATCACCTTCGATTCAATGTGCACCTAGATCGAGGGGTTTCCCAGACACTAGAGCGCTCTTTGCAGACTCTGGGTTTGGTGGGCATGGTGGCACGACAGCGGCAGTGGCAGTGGCACTGAAGTCCAGGCCGCTCTAGGTAGGTCTGAAAAGACGTCCCTCTCTCCGTTCCAGCAGAAGCTGGCCCAAGGGCTTGGGACCCCGCCCACAGCACAGGCAGCCAGTGGTGGGTATCTACGTGTAGGTGGTCGTCTCGCCATCATGAGGTAGAGAAATCTCTGCCACGCCATCCGTCCCTCCCTCCCCCCCTCCCCTCCCGTCCCGCAAGGGTAACTAAGCAAGATCCCAGGCTACCAAGGAGAAGCAGGAGGGACTCTCCCCAGAGTCGGCCCGGGGTGAAGGGCAGTCCAGTCATGTGGTGGATGGGAGAGGGAAGAAGAGGGGCCGGCATGGCTTGCTCTCAAAGCCGTCATTGGGCCAGTTGAGTCCCTAAAAGCACACCAAGCCACCCACCGCCATCCAGCCAAGCAGCCAGCCAGCCAGCCAGCCAGCCAGGCAGCCAGCATCCGCACACGCACCCACCCGGATGGCACACTGTTTTTTGTATTTGTGTGTGTGCGCGCGCCCGCCTGGCTTCACTCAATGTTTCACCAAATCATCAGGCTCAAGCAGAAGTTAGTGGCTCAGAGGAAAACTTTATTGAACGGGGCACATAGTGGAAGTAGATGGTGGCACAGGCTTCCACCATCGCAGCAGCAAGGC